>NC_061120.1:102687364-102809846 GCF_002878395.1 Capsicum annuum | reverse complement strand
ACGGAGCACGGTAGAATTCCTCGGTACGGTCATTCGGGAAGTCCCTCCGAGGGCGACTCCCATACAATTCTTGCGAGAGCTGGAGAAGCGTCTACGGGTAAAGCACCGTATCCATATAACTGCTTGCCACCTATGCTCCGCCATCTATTCCAAGTTTAGGAACCTAGGTAATAGTATCTCGATCAAAGAGCTGACGAAGGGGATGAGCGGAAGAGAGAGTCTACTAGACGCGGTTCAACTAGCGGAGACTCTTGGAACAGCTGGAGTAAGAAGTCCCCAAGTGAGCGCCTTATGGGGGGCTGTCAAGCACATACGGCAAGGACCAAGGGAGATCTCGTTGTTGCATAGCTCAGGTCGGAGCAAGGTGCCATCAGACGTTCAACAGGTAGTCTCACGATCGGGCACTCATGCCCCGACATTGTCATTGTATACTCCCGACGTTCAACAGTAGCGAATTCCCTATACAAATAGAGGCACCTATCAAAAAGATACTTCGAAGGCTTCGGGATCGAGGTCTCATTAGCCGAAGAAGACCCTGTCCAATCCACGTGGCCTGCTTGACGAACGTCAGCAACAGAGACATCGTAAATTGGTCCGCGGGCATCGCGATAAGTCCTCTGTCCTACTACAGGTGCTGCGACAACCTTTACCAAGTCCGAACAATTGTCGACCACCAGATCCGCTGGTCTGCAATATTCACCCCAGCCCACAAGCACAAATCCTCCGCGCGGAATATAATCCTAAAGTACTCCAAAGACTCAAATATAGTCAATCAAGAAGGTGGTAAGACCCTTGCAGAGTTCCCCAACAGCATAGAGCTTGGGAAGCTCGGATCCGGTCAAGATCCGAACAACAATGAACACTCAGTCGAAGGAGCGGAGCTTTGTTTTGCATAAGACAAACAAAATCCGAGATGAAGAACTAAAACTTGATCTCATGACTGACATGCTAAACATACTGAACTCCTGTATATCTAATACACGGATAACTGACACATGATGCATGAATGAGTATGAAACGGTTAATAGGTACCAAGTTTATACTGGAAATATGAACGTGAAACTGAATAAGCTTAAGGAGAACTTATCCTCAATCTACGAGTCTGATAATCTAAGATTTCGACTAGAATCTCTTCATAAGAGAGGCTATTCTGAAGTTCGATGCTCTGAATAGGGACAACAACTACTGGGTCATCTATTCACTTCTTTAGAAAAGAGACATGGAACACTGGATGGACTGAGGCTATATTTGAAGGCAAGTCAAGCTCATAAGCTACCTTGCCGAAGCGACAAAGAATTCTGAAGGGACCGACATATCAGGGACTGAGTTTCCCTTTCTTGCCAAACCCTTTCACTCCCTTCATGGGAGAGATCTTAAGATAAACATAGTTATTGACCACGAACTCAAGATCCTTTCTACAAATATCTACATAGGACTTTTGTCGGCTCTGAGTAGCCCGGAGTCTCTCTCTGATCAACTGAACTTTCTCTAAGGTGTCGAATACTAAGTCAGGACCTATGATTGAGTCCTCACAAACTTTGAACCAACCAATCAGAGATCTACATCTCCTACCATAGAGAGCTTCGAATGGAGCCATCTGAATACTAGAATGATAGCTATTGTTGTATGAAAACTCAATCAAAGGCAAGTGGTCATCCCAACTTCCCTTGAAGTCAATTGCACACGCCCTTATCATAGCTTCAAGAGTTTGAATGGTCCTCTCTGCTTGACCATCTGTTCGAGGATGAAATATTATGCTAAGATGGACTGGGGTACCGAGACCATTTTTGAATGCCTTCCAAAAGTGAGAAGTAAACTGGGTACCTCTTTTTGAGATGATAAATAGTGGAACACCATGTAACCTGACTAACTCCCTAATATAGAGTTTGGTCTAATCCTCGGTGGAATAAGAAGTACGAATAGGAAGGAAATGAGCTGACTTGGTCATTCTATCTATAATGACCCAGACTGAATCATGCTGATGACGAGTTCTAGGCAAACCCATCACGAAATCCATGTTAACTTCTTCCTGCTTCCATGTAGGAATGGTGAAATCTTGCATGGAACCACTAGGTTTTTGATGCTCTATCTTAACCTCCTAACATGTAGAGAACTTAGCCACAAACTCTACTACATCTCTCTTCATCCCACTCCACTAATAGATCTCCCATATATCGCGGTACATCTTAGTGATCCCTGGATGAATATAGTATCGTGCACCATATGCTTCTGCAATAATTCGCTACCTCAATCATCTATACCTGAAACATATAGACAACCCTGAAAACGAAGAACACCATCTCCCCCTTGGGAGAAAACCTCCACTTTCTGATTCTGAACTGACTCTTTGAGCTTGACAAGGCTAGGATCCTTGTCTTGTTTATTTTTTACCTAGGAAACTAGAGGTGACACTGAACTGCTATGAACACATACACCACCCTCTAAAGAATCGACTAAGCAAATGCCTTATCTGGCAAGCTGATGGATCTCCTGAGCCATCTTTTTCTTATTATCCTTAACGTAAGAAATACTACCCATGGAGAGTCGACTGAGAGCGTCGGCCACAACATTGGCCTTGCCCGAATGATAAATAACACTCATCTTGTAATCCTTCAAGAGCTCTAACCACCTTCTCTGGCGAAGATTGAGATCTTTCTAGGAAAAGACATCTTGGAGGCTTTTATGTTCTGTGAAGAAATCTACATGAGATCCATAGAGATAATGCCTCTAAATCTTCAAGGCAAAAACTACCGCTGCTAACTCAAGATCATAAGTAGGATAATTTTTTCATGTGGCTTTAACTGTCTGGAAGCGTAGGCTATGACCTTACCATGATGCATGAGGACACAACCTAAACCTACTCTGGATGTATCACAATAGACTATAAAATAGTCTGAACCATCTGGAATAGCTAGAAATAGAGATAAGATGAGTCAAGTCTTCAACTCTTGAAAGCTCTTCCCGCATGAATCTGACTACTGAAACTTAATCTTCTTTTGAGTCAATTGGGACATGGGAGATGCAATAGAAGAAAATCCTTTGATAAACCATCTGTAATAGCCAGCCAAACCTAAGAAACTCCTAATATCTGATGGAGATACGGGTCTAGGCCAATTTCTTACTGCCTCTGTTTTTTGAGGATCTACTCTAATGCCATCACCGAAAACAATATGACCAAGGAATGCTACTGATCTTAGCCAAAATTTGCACTTGCTGAACTTAGCAAATAACTAGTGATCCCTGAGAGTCTGAAAAACAATTTTGAGATGGTCTGCATGATCATGCTCTGTGCGAGAATAGACCAGAATATCTCTATAAAGACTATGACAAATATGTCCATGTACTGCTTGAACACACGGTTCATCAAATCCATAAAAAATATAGGGGCATTGGTAAGACCAAATGACATGACTGAAAACTCAAAGTGACCATACCTAGTATGGAAAGCTATCTTCAGAATGTCACATTCTCTATCTCTGAGTAGATGATAGCCTGATCTGAGGTATATTTTGGAGAAGTAACTAGCACCCTGAAGTTGGTCGAATAGATCATCAATCCTGAGAAGAGGATATTTGTTCTTGTCCGTGACCTTGTTTAGTTGACGGTAATCAATACACATCCTAAGAGAACCGTCTTTCTTGCGCATGAATACTACTGGCGCACCTCATGGAGAAACACTGGTTTTGATGAATCCCGTATCTAAGATATCCTTTAACTAATATTTTAGTTTCTTGAGTTCTGCTAGTCCCATTCTGTATGGAAGAATAGAAATAGGATGAGTATCCGAAAGAATGTCTATGCCGAAGTCTATTTCCCTTTCGGGAGGAATGCCTAGAAGATCTTCAAGAAAGACATCTGAGTATTTATTAACAACAGGGACTATTTTGAGGCTGGGATATTCAGAACTAGAATCTTTAACATGCATGAGATGATACACACACCCCTTAGAAATCATTTTCCTTGCCCGAAGGTAGCAAATAAGTTGACCCCTGAACACTGAAATGCTACCCTTCCACTCTAACATGGGCTCATTCGGGAACTGAAATTGAACTATCCTATTTCTGTAATCAACTGTGGCATAGCAGGAATGAAGCCAATCCATGTCGAGAATGACATGAAAATCAGTCATCTCTAACTCCACTAAATCTGCTGACGTGGATTTATGAGATACCATAACTAGGCAGTTCCTATATACTGCCAGGCTATGATGGTTTTACCCACTGGGGTAGCGACTGAGAAAGGTTCTACTAGTATTTTGGGACTGATTTCGAAATTGCCTGCTATGTATGGAGTAACAAAAGACAAAGATGCACCTGAGTCTAGCAAAGCATAAGCTTAAACATGGAAAATCTGTAACGTACCAGTAATGACATCAGGAGAATTTTCCTGATCCTGCCGGGACTGAAGAGCATAGAGTCTATTTGGGTGTTGCCCACTGGTAGTACTGGAAATGGCACCCTGCTGGTTTGGGCGACTAGACTGAGCTGTAGAATGATTTTGCTGACCCTGAAGAATTGATTGCAGACACTCCCTAATCCTGTGGCCTGGCTTACCACAACCAAAATAGACATAACTACTGGCTCTGCAAATGCCCTTGTGGTTCTTACCACAAGTCTGACAAAGGGGATTTACTCGGGCACTGCTAACACTGCCCTAAGATTTAGAGCCTGGCGCTTTGTATCTATTGTTGACTCTGAACTTCAGAAATGGAGCGCTGGCAGAGGAAGGAGCTAGAACGGCTGACTTGGAGAGAAACTGTGAACGATTTCCTCCATCTGACTTGGGGTAAGCAAAGTTGAAGTTACCTGACCTTGCTCTCTTGTTCTGCCTCTCCCTTGTCTTAAACTTTTGCTCTTCTACTTGCTGGGCATGGGTCATGAGTCTGGCTAAGGTCATATCATTGATCAGCATTATAGACCTACACTCATTTACGATGCTATCATTGACCCCGGACATGAACTTGCTCATCTTAGTTCTATTGTATGCAACCATATGAGGAGCATACCTGGCAAGCTGAGTAAATCTGAGAGAATACTCCCTAACCATCATATTCCCCTTCCTGAGGTTGATGAACTCAAGAACTTTGGCTTTCCTTAGCTCTTGGGGAAAGAATCTGTCTAAGAAGGCCATGACAAATTCCTTCCACTCGATAGGGCCTGTATCATCTAACCTCTTAGACTTTCACTGTTTGTACCAATCATGAGCAACATGCTATAACTGGTAGGTGGCTAACTCAACACTCTCAATAGAAGTAACACCCATGATGTCAATGACCTTCTGGACTTTGTCAATGAACTCCTGAGGGTCCTCATTAGACTTAGACCCATAGAAAGATGGAGGGTTCATTCGGGTGAAGTCCCGAACCCTAGCTGCTTTGGGATTGGCCACTGGATTGGCCGGAATGACTGGTGGCCGTTCATTATTTGCAGCCATGGACTAAGCAAGTGTGGTAAATGTGGCTCTAAACTCTGCATGGGAAACATGTTCGCCCAAAGGATCTTCGGGCTGAGGGGCTGGCTAGTTTCTTCTCTTTGGGTCCATGGTCTAGAATAAGAGAAGAATGGATTAGACTGAGAGTTTAACTTGTGATTATGCTCACTAGCATGACATGAATAATGAAGAAAGGGGACTGTTCCTAAAACATTTTATAGCCTTCCACACATAATTGTGGTGCGCAACACACCCATGTACAAGACTCTACTAGATGCGGCTTTCAGACTTCCTAGGACTCTATTGAACCTTATACTCTGATACCAAGTTTGTAACACATCGATTCGCTGAACTGGGATGCTACATGGTGCTCATGACCCCGAGGAACCACAAGCTAACCCATGACTGATATCTGTACCTATATACTGCAAATCATGATATAATAATATGGAATACATAGAACTGTAAGGCCATAAGGTTCAACTGAATAAAATCATGTGGGTGAAAATACCCAAAACAAGTCAATCTAAAAGCTAAGTCTGAACTTAAATCTAAACGTAAATCTGAAAGCCTCTAAACTATCTGAATAAAAAGTTGAAGGAACATGTCTCCAACTAACTCTGTAAAACTGAACTGATGAAATAAATAAATGTATCAAATCATATTGTTCTCGAATTAATAAGGACTCACTGTGTCTCTGCGACTGGAATGCTACCGCTACTACTGGGCTGGAGCTCGTGTCTCGAAACCTATGGTGTAATATAAAAAGAAAGCACCATAGCACAAATGCGTTAGTACAACTAGAGTACTGAGTATACAAGGAAGATAGGCTAAACATAAAGGGTTTCATGCATGAACAACACTGACTGACTAATATGAACGTAGGAGTGCAAACACGCATATATAAAAACTGGGACTGTGAATACGTGATAGCATGACCTATAAGCTAATACATGGTTTACTAATAACTGTTATGATTGATACTGAAACTGATAACATGGACGACTGTATCTGACAGTCCTGTACATACTGAAATCAGAAGAACACCCTGAGTTCTTTTATTAAGACTGATACAGAAATTGTGGGAAGTAGTATTTAACCGACATGCCACATGTATGACATTATGGCTAAGCTGGGGTCCAATCTCTGCCTTGACTGGAGGGGTGTCAATACCATGCCACGAGTAAGGATAGCCTGTGAGTGACCCTTATCTGGCGGGTACATAATGAGAACGGTGGGAACCCTAAAATGATGGGTTAAACCACCTTATCAACCCTAATCTGATGGGTTAAGATGTCTCAAACTATGCTGGCTACGTAGTTCTGGAACACAAAGATGACTACTAAGAATCACACTCTAAACTGGCGGGTGAGTTTCCATCCTTGGGTTCACTCGGTGCTAACCTCTACTCTCATCTGGAGGGACTGGACATGAATAACTGACTGTACATGACTTAATGTTACTGAATTCTATTAACTGGAGGAATGTTACTAATATCTGACAACTGACTAAGATCATGAGGTGTTCCTGAGTCACATGACTGATGAAGTCTATGGAATCATAGCTTGAGTTCAGATATCGTGAAACATGACATGGCTCTAGGCATACAACTATAGTTTTCAGGTACAAGTACCCCTAAGACTCGATAGCAGGAAACTGACACACATGACATGACTTGATCACAAGATTTGAGTCCACAATTGACAATACCTTAAGTAAGGCTTTCATAATAAGAATGATTCTCAACAAACTATCACATGATCGGGAATGCACACAACATGTATATACTTGGATGGCTTCAATAACATGGTCATTCCTTATCGCAACAATATCATGAGCATCTCGTACAACTTCTTCAATTCAAGACAATAGCATGGGGATCACGTTGAACATAAACTTAGAACATGGAATTGTCATTTAGGACTTATTATGTCATAAAAGCATGATTTCTATTCCCTTAGGTATTTTCACAAACACCTTACATGCACATCTTAGTCATAGGTGGATTCATCAAGATTACAAATATTCAACCACTAATTTCACATATTTATATGTTAAATACCACCATATCCTCACAATAAACATACAAATTTCCCATCTTAGGCATCATCAAACTCCAACCATAGGAACATCAACCACCAACAACATAAACATCATAGTACAAAATTTAGAAGATAGTTCTTGAGCTTCATGGATGAAAGGAGTCCATGAATCAACTCACGCATACCTTAGAAGGAAGACTCTTGATGATTGGCGGAGCATTTTCCTTGAAATAGGATCTTCAAGCTTAGTTATGCAACCCTAGTTTTTTTTTACTTTTAGTGCTCTTGGATGATGAGCTTTGAGATGATAATAGGGTTGTAATATGTTTAGAAGTTATATATTTTGTATGATTAAGTTTAGGGACATGTAAGGAGCGTCAAAATACTTAATTACCCTTAGAATAACTCAAAACGGAGTGTTTTTGGTACCTAGGATTGACTTAAGCAGCTCCCAAGTGATTGCCTAAGCTAGGTTGGACAGCGCCTAACCAATCGCCTATGTTCGGTTGGGCGGCACCTAACCCAATCGCCTATCCTTACTATCTCTCACGAAAATGGGCATAACTTTTCGTTCAGGTATTGGATAAAGGAGAAATTGGTATCGTTGGAAAGCTAATTCGATTCTGTACAATTTAGTGGGTCTAAATCAGCCAAAATACCAAATTAACATCAATTTATACTCTTTCAAATATGACCCTTGCAAAATAGAATACTAAAACTTGATGGATTCAAAAATCTTAGCTTGTATTACCTTATGTGACTCATATGAACATGCTTAATGCATCATAAGCTATCCTATCACTAGGATATTCATTGTAAGTCATGTACTCAAGTATGAATCATAGGATAGGAGATTTCATAGGTATGAATACTTATTCACTTCCTAGCTTAGAAACATGCTGGGTATTACAATGGCTGAAACTGAGACTGGAAAAGAACTGAATTAAGGAAGACTGTTACCTTCAACTGAATTTGAGTTTGTGGAGAAAAGGTAAGGATACTTGGTACGTTTGTCTGCTTTTGCTTCCCAAGTAGCAGCCTCAACGGATGGATTTTTTCATAGAACCTTGTCCAAAGGAACTTCTTTGTTCCTTAGTCTATGAATCTGATAATCAAGAATCTCTACTGGAACTTCTTTGTATGAGAGGTTAATCTAAATATCTGTACTTTCTAGAGGGACTATAATGGCTGAATCATCCATTAACTTCTTGAATAAGGACACATGGAACACTTGATGAACTGACAATAAGTCTACAAGTAGCTTAATCTCATATGCTTCTTTCCCAACACAACTCAAAATCTGGTAGGGGCCTACATATAAGGGACTAAGCTTCCCCTTTTTTCCAAATCTCTTCACCTTCTTCATGGGTGAAACTTTCAAGAACACAAGGTCATCTACTTTAAAGTCAAGATCTCTCCATATTATGTCTTCATAAGATTCCGACGACTCTGAGCTACTTTCAATCTCTCTTGAATCAACTAAACTTTCTCCATGTACTCAAACACCATATCTGGCCCAATTAAAGCAGCCTTACCTACTTTGAACCAACTGACTGGTGATCTACATCTCCACCTATAAAGAGCTTCAAATGGGGCCATCTGAATACTAGAATGGTAACTGTAATTGTTAGCAAACTCAATCAACAGCAAGTGGTCATCCCAATTGCCTTTAAAATCAAGAACACAGGCCCTCAACATATCCTCTAAGGTCTAAATTGTCCTATCTTCCTGACCATCTGTCTATGGATAAAAAGCTGAAATGAGGTGAACTTGGGTACTAAGATCCTTCTGAAAGGCTTTCCAAAACTGGGAGGTAAACTGAGTACCCCTATCTAAAATGATATACAAAGGGACTCCATGTAATTTAACCAACTCTCTGATATACAACTTAGCATAATCTTCAATTATGTAAGATGTGTGAATTGGCAAGAAATAGGATGATTTGGTCAATCTATCTACAATAACACAAATTGAGTTATACTGATAATGCAAATGGGGTAATTCAGTCATAAAGTCCATCTTTACCTCTTCCCATTTTCAAGTGTGAATACCAAATTCCTGTAAAGTACCACTAGATCTTTGGTGCTCAACCTTAACCCGTTGACTAGTCGCATACTTGGCTACAAATTCAGCTATATTTTTCTTTATACCACTCCACAAATAGACTTCCCGCAGATTGCGTTACATCTTAGTGGCTCCTGGATGAATGAAGTAACGCGCACCATGAGCTTCTGCCATAATCCACTGCCTCTATTCATCAACACATGGCACACACAATCTACTCTAGTATCTCAACACTCTATCTCCCCCTTGGGAGAAAACTTTTACCTTTTGGTATTTAACTGAACCCTTCAGCTTGACCAAACTAGGATCGTTATCTTGCTTCTCTTTCACTTCTGAAACTAAAGAAGATTCTAAACTATTTGAGCCTAAAAATTCCCTTCGGCTGAGTCAACCAACCTCACACTGAATTTATCTAACCGATGAACTTCCCAAACTAGCTCTCTCTTATTATTCTCCACATGAGAAACACTTCCCATAGATAATCTACTAAGGGTGTCTCCCACTATATTCGCCTTGCCCAGATGATACAACACACTCATGTCATAATTCTTCAACAATTCTAACCACCTTCTCTGATGAAGATTTAACTCCCTCTAAGTAAACACATAATACAAACTTTTGTGATCCGTTAACACATCAATGTGCACCTCATAAAGATAGTACCTCCAAATTTTCAATGCAAACATGACAATACCTAATTCAAGATCATGAGTAGGATAGTTCTTTTTGTAAGGCTTAAGTTGTCTAGATGCATAGGCTATAACCTTACCTCTTTGTATCAAAACACAACCAAAAAATTTTTTAGAAGTATCACAATAGACAACGAACCCATCTATTCCATCAGACAAAGCTAAGGCTAGGGCTGAAGTGAGTCAAGTCTTCAACTCCTGAAAACTCTTGTCACAAGAATCTGACCACTGAAACTTAACTTTCTTTTGGGTCAATCTAGATATAGGGGATGAAATAGAAGAAAAACCCTCAACAAAACATCTATAATAGCCAGCTAAACCAAAGAAACTTCTAATGTCTAATGGAGAAATGGGTCTAGGCCAATTTCTTACTGCCTCTATCTTTTGGAGATCAACTCTAATACCATCATTAGAAATAATATGATCGAGGAAGACTACTGATCTTAGCCAAAATTCACAGTTGTTGAATTTAACAAATAATTAGTGATCCCTAAGAGTTTGCGACACAATTCTAAGGTGGTTTACATGGCGATTTTCACTAGATAATAGACAAGAATATCATCTATAAAGACTATGACAAACACGTTAAAATACTATTTGAACACTAGGTTCATAAAGTCCATGAAGGCTGCTGGGGCATTTATAAGACCAAATGATATAACCAAGAAATGCTACTGACCCTAGCTAAAATTCACATTTACTAAATTTGGTGAATAACTGATGATTTCTGAGAGTCTGCAATACTATTCTGAGATAGTCTACATGATCATCCTCACTCGAGAATAGACAAGAATGTCATCTATGAAGACTATGATGAACAAGTCTAAGTACTGAGTGAACACACGGTTCATCAGGTCCATAAAAGCGGATGGGGCATTGGTAAGACCAAAGGATATAACCAAGAATTTAAAGTGACCATAACGAGTACCGAAAGTTGTTTTCAGAATGTTACATCCTCTAACTTTGAGCTGATGATAGCCTTATTTGAGGTCTATCTTAGAAAAATAGTTGGCACCCTAAAGTTGGTCAAAAAAGTCATCGATTATAGGAAGAGAATACTTGTTCTTGACTATGACTTTATTGAGCTAACGGTAGTCTTTCTTGCGCACGTATAAGACTGGTGACCCCCATGGGGACACACTGGGTTTAACGAATCCCTTATCTAGGAGATTCTTCAACTATTATTTCAACTCTCTGAGTTCTGCTTATGCCATTATGTATGGCGGAATAGATATAGGCTGAGTATCTGGAAGGAGATTAATGTCGAAGTCTATCTCCCTTTTAGAATGAATTCCTAGAAGATCTTCAAGAAAGACTTTTGAATATTCATTCACTACTGGGACTGATTCAAGACTGGTAGTTTCAGAACTAGTGTCCTTAACTCAAACAAGATGATAGACACATCCATTAGATATCATTTTCTGTGCCCGAAGGTAGGAAATAAGCTGACCTCTAAAAACTGAAGTACTACCCTTCCACTCTAGGATAGGTTTATTTAGGAAATGAAACTGGACAACTCTATTTCTGCAGTCGACTATGGCATAGCTGGAATGAAGACAATATATGCCGAGAATGAAATCAACCTATGATGGTTTTACCTACTAGGGTAGAGATTGAGAAGGGCTCTACTAGAATTTTAGGACTAACTCAAAAATCAACTGCTATATAGGGAGTAACAAAAGATAGAATCTTTTGGACCTAGTAAAGCGTAATCATGCACATGAAAGATCTGTAATGTACCGGTAACTACATCAGGAGAATTTTCTTCAACTTGCCAGGACTGAAGAGCATAGATTCTATGTAGGCATTGCCCACTAGTAGCACTAGAGGTGGCACCTTACTGGTTTGGGAGATCGGACTGAGTTGTGGAATGGTTCTTCTGACTTTAAGGACCTGGCTGAGGACAGTCTCTGACTCTATGGCCTAGCTTGCCATATCAAAAACAAATACCACTTCCAGCTCTACAAATACCCTGATGGTGCTTGCCATAAGTCTGGCAAAGAGGATAGGTATGGGAACTACTAACACTTTTCTAAGACTTAGAGCCTTACACTCTATCTCTATTACCATTCCTAAACTTAGAAGCCGGAGCACTAGCTGAAGAAGTAATTGGAAGTGATGACTTATTACAAAACTGAGAACAGTTTTCTCCTTCTGATTTGGGCAGAGCAAAGTTGAAACAACCTGTCCTTGCTCTCTTATTTTGCTTATCCTTCATCTTATTCTTCTGTCCCTCTATCCATTGAGCATGCATCATAAGCCTGGCTAAAGTTATGTCACTATTCAATATCAGAGACCTGCACTCATTTACCACACTATCATTCACCCTAAAAAAAAACTTACTCATCTTGGCCCTACTGACTACAACCACATGAGGGGCATATCTAGCTAATTGAGTAGACTTAAGGGAATACTCTTTCACCAACATATTGCCCTTCCTGAGGTTGATAAATTCTAACATCTTTGCCTCTTTCAGCTATTGGGGAAAGAATTTATCAAAGAATGTGGTGACAAACTCCTCCTACTCAATAGTCCCTATATCATCTGGCCTTTTTTACTTTCACTATTTAAACCAACTGTGAACAATATCCTGCAACTGATATGCAGTTAGCTTAGTACTTTCACTAAAAGTAACCCCTATGATGTCTGTAACCTTCTGAAGCTGGTCGATGAATTCCTAAGGGTTCTTATCTGACTTAGACCCAAGAAAGGATGGAGTATTAATTAGGGTGAAGTCCCAAATCTTGGCTGCAGCTGAATTGGCCACTGGGTTTCAGAATGAATGAGCAAGAGTAGTGAAGGCAGCTCTAAAATCTGTATGAAAAATATGTTCACCCAAAGAATCTTCGAACTAACGGGCTGGCTGATTCTCGCTACTTCTTTAAGAAGGCATTTCTATAAAAAAAAAAAGGAAAAATGGATTAGACTCAGAGATTGACTTGAGATTATGTTTATTGGCACGACATAAATACTGAAAGAAGGGAAACTATTCCTAAAACATCTTATAGCCTCCTGTACATAAATGTGACGCATAACACACCCATGTACAAGACTCAACTAGATGCAGTTTTAAGACTTCCTAGGACACTATTGAACCTTAGGCTCTGATACCAAATTTGTGATGCCCCAAATCTGGTACCCAAAACACTACACAATGCTCATGACCTTGAAGGACCGCAAGCTAACCCATGACTGATATTTGTATCTAAACACTACATAATATATAATATAAATGCAGATATAAAGGCTGTAAAGCCTTAAAGTTCAAAAATAAAAAATAATAATGGATAAAACATAAAATCTAGGTGGGGTATGAACTACAATACCCAAACAACTAAAATAACTGTCTGAACATGATAGTTTGAAAAGCCTCTAACTGACTGAATTATCTGAATAAGGAGTTGATGGGACATTTCCCCAACTAACTCTAACTACTAAAATAAATTAATTAATGATATAATAAAGTAATAGTCATGTCCTTAAAGGATGAGGACTCACTGCTAACTTTGACTGCTGAGACTGGAATGCTATTGATGCTTTGGAGCTTGTGCCTCTGAACCTATCGTATAAAACACCATAGTGCAAATACATTAGTACGATTGAATATACTGGTATGCATGTGAGGTAGGTTGAATGAAAAGGGGTTCACATGCATAAACTATACTAACTGACTGGATACTATAAACTTGAGATTGCATGCATGAATGCATAATAACTATAACTGAGTTCATGATAACATGATTATTGAGCCTGAGTATTGATAACATGAGATACTGATAAACTTATAACCAAAATAACTTACACTGAGAGACTGTATCTTATAGTTTAGGTTCTGATGAAACTAGCTGAGTTTCGTACTATTTTGAGTTGACTGTATCAGACAGTCCTGAAATCTAAAGAACTATCTGAGTTCTATTACTAAGACTGAATAATTATATCTGACAATCCTGATTCTGTAACTAAAACTATGGAAAGTAGTCATCTAACCAATATGCCCTAAATAATGCAATATAGCTGAGTTGGGGTCCAATCTATAACGTAATTGGAAAGGTATCAATACCGTGCTACTGGTAAGGACAATCTGTGAGTAACCTTCATATAACAGGTAACTCTAGTGAGAATGATAAGAACCCTCACATAACAGGTTAATCCACCTTATCTACCCTCATATATCAAGCTATGATGTCTCAACCTATGCTGGCTACATAGTTCTGGAATGCAAGGATTGCTTCTAAGAATCGCACCCTCATATAGTAGGTGAGTTCCCATCCTTGGGTTCACTCGGTGCTAATTCCTACTCCTATCTGGATAGATAATGAAAGTGATTAACTAAGCTGGACTAGACTAAATTCAGTGAGTTTTGTTAACTGGCAGAATACTACTAAGATTACTGAATTACTATGTTTTTCCTGATTCACATAACTGACCGAGTTCTATGGATCATGGCTTGACTGAGAATATCGTGAAAACATAAAACTAGCTCTAGGCACACAACTATATTTTTTGGGTACTAGTACCCCCATGACTCGATGAAAGAAAATTGACAATGCATGACTTTGTTGAATACATGACCAATATCAATAATCCATAATATAATAAGTTGGACATTGCATGAAGTACAAGTTCTAAAGCACCACAATGGCTACACATATATCCATAATTCATTTACTATGATATTTCATCAAACACTTAACATGCAAAAACTTGTACATGAATGGGGATTTCCTATTATCATACTAGTATGGCATTTTTCCTTCACATAGGCATTTAATCGAACACATGGAGTGCATACTTTGGTTATAAAATCATGAAAAGATCTAATAATCATGGATACATCAATCAATGTGTAAATTTAAGGATTTATCATGATTATTATACAAATCACTACATCCTAGGGTCAATCATTGGAATATGTAATTTAAAACATGAATCAAAACCCCACAACATCATGAACATGATTTTCAATTCAATATAAATCATGAACATTCATAAATACACAAATCTTGAATTTTGAAAAGAGATTATTGAGCTTCATGGGTGAATGAAACCCATGAATCAACATATGAAATACCTTGATTAAGTTTCTTTAAGTTCTTGTACTTGAAGAAATTAGAATCTTTAAGTTTCTTGAAGAAGGGTTTGGATCTTGTTCTTGGGGATTATCGTTGAGAGAAAATTCTAGTTTGATGTTGTATATGTATAATAAAATTATGAGCCTTGATCTGATATAACTAGGTATAAAAAGGTGTGGTAAAAGATCAAAAAGCCCTTTTAAAAATGACTTTAAATTGCTGAACGGGATCTGCGATGGCTCATGGGATGGTCCATCACTGGCTTGAGTCTGTCGTTCTAACTGTCACACGTGGACCAGAATAAGGACTCACTTCCTTATTAGCAATGGCTTGGGCGATGGTCAATCATAAGTTCGAAGGTCCGTCAACCTATCCGTCAGACCTTAGCTAGAGATTGACTTACTGCCTTAGCTGCAATGGTCTAGGCGAATCTATCGCTAGATCGACGGTCCATCAACCTGCCTATCGCACCTAGCAGTTCTAACAACTCTTGGTAAAATGTCCATAACGTTTTACTCCGATACTGGATTTGGACGAAATTGGTGTCATTGGAAATCTAATGCAATTTCTCACTTAACAAAAAATGAAAATCTTAAAAATTCCATGTGTATGGAAGTGGATTCATCATTCAAATTAAGTTTTTAACGTTCTTGGGACTATTTCAATCTAGGTAGAAGTACGGGGTATTACAGTTTTCATGATAAATTAGGTTATGTCATGATTTAAGTTTTTATTCCCATAACGTATCTAATTGAATTTATTGTTATAATATTAAATTATGAACCTTGCTATGTCTACAAGGGTTTCCAAGTGATTTAATCCATTCATTATTTGATTTGCAAGTTTCCATGTTCTACTCCATTGATTTAATATTAAATCCCCAACTTATGAATTTATTCATGCAGTCAATTTCCTTTCAGATGTATCCCATATTCCCATTTTTAAGTTCATAACTCTTATGTGTTTGACTAAATATCTAAATATTGGGTTTTGAGTAATGACCCCTACTATGTTTTTCAAATCTTGATATAACATCATTGTTATTCCCATTCAGTGTTGGTGGGTTATGAACACCCGATACCTAGTTGTTTACATAATTTTAGTATCTTAAGAATGATTTAAGATAAATAATGAGCATTGTCATTTGGTTTATTATTCAATTAAGCTTAGTTTAGTCCAGTAATCAGTGTCTTCCAGTTGGGGTTATAGGTTGGACCCCAATAATAGATTTGGGGAATTTCAGTTTAGGTTTGCTTGCGCAAATCATGCAGATTATCTTTTATCTAGTTATCAAATTTTAGTATTTCAGTTTATAGATTATTTAAGAAATATGTATATGCTTGGTCTTGCATCCTTAGATATCACAGTTTTCATACACTCATGCTTAATATATTTTTATACTCAGATCCTTAAGTTATGTTGGTTTCCACCCCATAGTTTCAGACCCAGTAGTCATACAGTACCCATGTTTTACTGTCTTTCAACTTCAGTTCTACTTATATTACAAAAGTAATGTTTTAAGAAACTAAGTGTAGTAAGTCACCAACTTACCAGATTATGTTATTACTTATGTTTTTAGTATTTCAGTTTATAGATTATTTAAGAAATATGTATATGCTTGGTCTTGCATCCTTAGATATCACAGTTTTCATACACTCATGCTCAATATATTTTTATACTCAGATCCTTAAGTTATGTTGGTTTCCACCCCATAGTTTCAGACCCAGTAGTCATACAGTACCCATGTTTTACTGTCTTTCAACTTCAGTTCTACTTATATTACAAAAGTAATGTTTTAAGAAACTAAGTGTAGTAAGTCACCAGCTTATCAGATTATGTTAGTACTTATGTTTTAAGGTATATCATCTTTTAGTCTATTTCAGCCTCTTGGTGAGTCTTTTTACACTTAGTATTCATGTTTTAAGATTTCATATAAAAATCTATTTTACCTATTACATTTACCCCTACTTACTCAGTACATTCCAGAAGTATTAATCCACATATGCGTTTGTGTAGATACATTGTATCATAGTGTAGGAACTAGTTGTAGTCCACACATCATGACAAGACAATTGCAGTTTCCAGCCAACAGGTGATGAGTTCTCCTATTTTAGAGGCTTCATCCATATGTTGTTCATATACTTTACTTTATTACTCATATGTATTGATTAGTGGTACCTGGAGTCATGCCTCAGCTATTTATAGTCAGTATAGTAAAGGATTCAGTCAGAGTCAGTCATGTAATTTTAGTTCTCTCTTTAATTTTATCAGATTATAAATTTTATCAGTATTACAATTATTCCCATTTTTTGTCAACATTACATTTCCAGCCAATGGAACCAGTTATTTATTATATTATAAATCAGTTACTTAATAGTATTCCAAATTATAGGTTAGCTTGGGATCATATGTGGTTCGAAAAATCATATTATGATTAAGGAGTAGTCTCGGGTTGTGACAAACTTGGTATTAGAGCACAGAGTTGAAATATCCTACGGTGTCTATGAAGTCATGTCTAGTAGGGTCTTGCCAAATGGTACGGAGATATCTGTACTTTTCTTTGAGAGGGTACAAGCCATTTAAGAAATTTTTCCTTTCTTTCATGTCTAAGATCTTGAGTTAGAAGTGTCCTCAAAGGAACTTATGCAGATTCTCACATTAATCCATTCGTGCTAACTCCGCCTTATTATTGAGGCAACAAAAATAGTCAAGCTTAAATCCCTACAGATAGATCTTACTTAGATAGCCCCTACAGATAGTTATGGGGGATTACATGCAGGATTAAAGGGATCCAACCAGTTCCCTTATATTCTAAAGTTTCAAATATTTTATTTATGTTAGTGAAAAGTTGTGCATTAAGGATAAGCCAAATGTGCCCTTAGATACCTTCTCAGAATCATATGACAGCTTGTGATCTAGAACTAGAATGATAAACCTAGAATTTAGTAGCATTAAAGTGGGGATAGTGCTATCTTAATTTAGTAGATTATGTATCCATGGGTCTAGTTTTATGGAAGGTGAGCTAGTAGGCCTGAAATAGTGTATGCAAGAATTAAAGTTTGTTGATTCAAAATTATATGTTATTGATGTCGGATGTTCAGGTGTGATGATAATTCTCCTAGTTTAGAGAAAAATATAATTTTAAAGATATGTTATTAGTATACTAAGATGTAAGTAGTATGGTTAATTATAGTTTGGGAATATCCATGTTAAGTGTTAGATTCTAATTTTGAATCCTTGAAGATTAAGAAAATAAAAAGAATAGTTGAAACACTATATACTTTGAACTTAGGGTATGGCGATACTCATAAAGATTCTAAGTTAGTAATTGTTCAAGTTATTATCTGATGGCTTAAAGCTAATGGGGAGATGATACAACAAGTAACTAAGTCAGTCTTTCAGATTCTAGCATTGATGCCAAAGTATTGTAGAATATTTGTAGGGTAGAAATATGCCTGACCCATTCTTATCTTATTGCAAAGTTTTGTTCTTCAATCATCAAGATATATTCTTATGCCTTACATGTCATATCTATGATCATAGTTCATATTCATGCATATAATAGAGATTCATGTACTCTCCCAGTTCCTAGTATGAAGAGTTTTAGTTCATTAAGTAGTACGAGTTATATTCCAAGAATTAATGAACTCCAATCTCAGGTCATGCACCTCATGACTCATGTACTCTTGTTGTCTAGTATGTTCAATTTCAGGAACTCATGCTACACTCTTAATGATCAAAAAATATTCAGATTATATAATATTATCCTCAGTTTTGATCTCTATAATGTATCCATGTTATGGATACTCTATTCGTCAGGCCTCAGTTAAGTGTCCAAGTTATGGATAGTATCATTTCATGCTTTATATCCTCATGTTCTAACCTTTCAGTGACTTCTCCTTAGGTCAAGATAGTGATGATGAACAATTATTTAGATAGAAGAGACAAAATGTTTCATGTTGATGAAATATTATGGTATGCTTACTTTAGCTAAGAATGTAAGTATGAAGTAATATTAAGGCCATATTTTTTATCTATGTCATTGTTAGTTGAAATTTTTTTGCATGTTTTCTTTGGGTAATGGATGAAAGTTATTGATGATAGAGGTTTGTAGGATATGAGAAGGTTGCTTTCATGGGTGCTTGTTTATAAGTGTATATGTGGTTATGATGATAGGCTTGAATGTCATTTTTATATATATGTGGATAAATGCATTGCGTGTTAGTGAATGTATAGTAAGGGTTGAATTTAGTAGTTGAAGTGGCAATGGGAATTATTCATGCCATAAGACATTGTAAAAGTGCAGGGTGTATTGAATTCATGATTCGGAGTAGTGTTATAATATGATGTGTAGTACTTTGCAGATTCGAGTAGGCTTGAACATAATGCGAGAATTCAGTTCAACTCAGATTTTAGTAGATAGAGTTATCAGTGCCCATTTGAATATTTTAAGTAGCCTTAAGGGAAGTATAGTTTTGAAGAATGTATAGTTGAGTATAAGCTTTTGGTATAATTCAGCTAGTTTAGCCAGCAGTTTAGTTTAGTAGTCAAACAGACAAGTTCCTAGGGTATTCCATATTCCAATTTAGTCTTACTACTTAAAGTTTCATGAATATGGCCATTCCATAAGATAGTTTGCTCGCATCCATGTAAATTGTGAATCTAGTTTCATTCAAGCATCATGTTTTAGATTCAGATATTCAGTCATGATTTAATTCTTAAACATCTCGTGTATCCTCTCAGTCTTTCCTTATTATTTCAATCAAGTCGGTATTATTCGGGGGTTGAAGTATCCCAAGGAGGAGATGTGGTGATACCCTAAGTTTTCACGTCCTAAACCTATCATATTTTCTTGGAAAAACCAAATCCAGTTGGAGGTAATGGTTACTCATAAGATGACTCTTTTATTTCTATCTCAACCTTATAACCATTCTCATATAATTACTTATATTCAAGAAATCAGTTTATTTCATGATATTTAGTTCATGTATCATATTTTAGACTAAGTTATGTAATCATGTTCCAAGTCATGCATGTTCATTATATGATCTCAGTTACCTTAAAATAGTACTTTCAGCCTAACCAGTCTCATTTGAGGACGAAAGTTCCCAAGGGGGAGATATTGTAATACCTCATACAAATCCTATCTCGATTCAGCTCTTAGTTGCATGCTTAAGGGCTTAAGGCTTGAAATTTTCATGAAGTGTTGGGGACTTAGCCATTTTTAAGAGCTCTACACTTTTGACAATTTTTTTGGACTTCTCAACCCCGAGAAGTTAGTTTTTGAGTTAATTCATGTTCAGGAATGTAGGAAGTATGTCTCGGAGGAGTTTAAGATTTTTTAGACAAGTATTGGATCATTTTTGAATCAAGATTCCAGTAGCTCATCGCGATAGTACCGTATCGCGGTGCTAATGGCGATGGCACGCTTATCGCATCACGGTGAAGGTGTTTTGCCCAATTCTTGATTTATAATTTGAATGCATGTTTCGTATTCTTTATCCTAGTGTGTGAAGTGCATATAAGGTGAAAAATGTACAATAAAATCACTTAGAACAAAGTTGAGCTAAGTGCCATTGATTCGTCCAAAGTTTGGTAGTCGATTCTACAAGGGTCAACTTTGAAATTGTATAACTTTTTATGTATGTGGAATTTTTTAGCTCGTGACACACCAAATTGTAGATAATTCAATTATATTTCCAACGATACGAATTTCTCCTATATACGATACCCGAGGGAAAAGTTATGATCATTTTTGTCAGAACTAGTAAGCCACCGTGATAAGACCACGTCCCAGTGACATAGTTGCATCCAAAAGTTTTGGTTTAAATGATCGAGGGTCAATTGGGCCTTTTTACCACCTCAACCCAATCATTCATAACATGATTTGGGGAATATTTTAGGTCGTTATTGGCCCTTCTTCTCCAAATCATTTTCAAGAAAAACCCTTCCCTTCCCTAAGAACAAATTCAATTATTTTCTCTCCTAGGAAACCAAGAATTCAAGTTGCCGAATCCAAGAACCTTCAAGAAAGCATCAAGATTAGCATTTCTCTTCGAAAATTACGAATTTAAGGTATGTGGGATTTCACCCATGGCTCCCTTTTCACCCATGGAACCCAAAAAGCTTTTCTTTAATTAAAGATGTGAACTTTCCCTTTTGTTTATGAAGTATCATGTGTTCAAGACGAATTTACATCATGATTTCCTTAGTAATTTGACTAAATTCATGTCCAAGGATGTTTTCATGTAAATTAGGTTATCTCATGATTTAAATTTCGATTCCCATGACATATCTAATTGAATTTCATGTTATAATATCAAATTATGAACCTTGCGATGTCTACAAGGTTTCCAAGTGATTTAATCCATTCATGATTTGATTTGCAAGTTTCTATGTTCTACTTCATTGATTCCATTTAAATCCCCAACTTATGAATTTATTCATGCACTTATGTTGCTTTCACATGTATACCATATTCCTATTTTCAAGTTCATGACTTTATGTGTTTGACCCCCTACCATGGTTTTTAAATCTTAATATAACATCATTGTTATTTACATTCAGTGTTGGTGGGTTATGAACACCCGATACCTAGTTTGTTTACATAATTTTAGTATCTTAAGAATGATTTCAAATAAATAATGAGCATTGTCATTTGGTTAGTTATTATAATCAGTTGATTGTTCAGTTAAGCTTAGTTCAGTCCAGTAATCAGTGACCTCAAGTTGGGAGTAAAACTTAGCATCGAGTAAACATAGGGATAACGTCTCCCTCGTCAATTATGTATGAGATGTTAGTAGCAGTCCCTAAGTTCTATACCTATGGTACCACCGTAGCCTTTAAGTTTTCCTCACGTCAGTTAGGCATAACACCCTAGTCCTTCAGGATATTTGATTAGTAGATCTACCCAGCCAGCGTTGGTACTTGTGGCATGGTTCTGACACCCTTCCAACTGGGGTTACAGGTTACACCCCAATAATAGATTTGGAGAATGTTGGTTATAGCTAGCTCCCACAATCTCAGTGTAATATTTAGTACTGATTCAGTTCAGGTTTGCTTGGGCAAAGCATACAGACTATCAGTTATCCAGTTATCAAATTTCAGTATTTCAGTTTTTAGATTATTTAAGAAATATGTATATGCTTGGTCTTGTATTCTTAGATACCATAGTTTTCATGCACTCATGCTCAGTATATTTGATTATTTAGATCCTTAAGTTATGTTGGTTTCCATCCCATTGTTTCAAACCCAGTATTCATACAGTACAGTGTTTTACTGTCTTCCAGCTTCAGTTCTACTTATAATATAAAAGTAAGGTTTTAAGAAACTAAGTGTAATGATTCACCAGCTTATCAGATTATGTTAGAACTCATGTTTTAAAATGTTTTGGCTTTTAGTCTGTTTTAGTCTATTGGTCAGATAACATACATTTAGCATGCATGCTTTAAGATTTCATATAAAAATCAGTTTTATTTATTGCATTCACCCCCGCTACTCAGTACATTCCAAAAGTACTGATCCACCTATATGGTTGTGTGGCTACATTATTTCATAATGTAGGTACCAGTTGTAGTCCACACATTATGACCAGGCAGTTGCAGTTTCTAGCTAGCAAGTGATGAGTTCTCCTATTTTGAGGGCTTTAGTCAGATGTTGTTCATGTACTTTACTTTATTACTCATATATATTGATTAGTGGTAGCCGGAGTTATGTGCCAACTATCTATAGTAAGTATAGTAGAGGCTTCACAGATGTCATTGAGAGTCAGTCATGTAGTTTCAGTTTTCTCTTTAGTTTTATCAAGTTGTAAATTGTATCAGTATTATGATTCTTCCCATTTTTGTCATGATTACATTTCTGCATAGCAGAACTAGTTATTTAATATATTATAAATAAGTTGCTTAACTGTATTCTAGTTCATGGGTTAGCTTGGGATCACTTGTGGTTCCAAGCACCCTTTTATGACTAGGTGGTAGTCTCGGGTTTGAAAAAACTAGTAGATATGGGTCCAAAGTCTAAAGTTACATGAATGACAGATTTGAGGGGGAATGAATCTAAATAGGTCCAAACTCAGACTAACTATCTGAATCACTGATTCCGGCACTAAGAGCACTGCCTCTAATCGATGGTGCCGCAACTCTATGAGACTAATCTAAATGAGTTGAATTACTAATAATATCATGTCAAGACACTCTCATGCTAGTTACCAATATTTATACAGTCGTACTAAACACCTGAAGCCCTAAATCCATTAATCCCAAAGTAACAACAAAACCCTAAGCAATTTTATTTGGCCCTACATCCTCTAGCTAATTAGCCTCCTCATCATGATTAATCACAAACTTGATAAAAGTTGATCTAGCTCATCCTCTAGCCTTCTCTAATTTTAACAAACCTTTATACCTATACGAGCCACAACCCCTACCTCGTCTTTTGCCTTAGGCTCCAATAGCAGATGTTGTCTTAGAATTTTTATAACTCTAGATCTAATCCTCACCATCTGTGCCTAAAATAATATAATACAAGTTTAGTATACTAATAAAAACAACACAGACCTAATTAGAAAAGTCTTTCTCAAAATGTCCCATATCCTCTCGAAGGTAAATATAGACATTAATGTATCAATCTGTGGAACTATATTAGACATCCTACTCTTTTATGCATGAGATCAGTGAACCTAGTGCAATGATGCAAATTTGTCACAACCTAAAAAGATAAAGTCATGATAGCACCTACACCATACCAACCTTAGATAGGTAAGCTCAAACCCAAAAGAGATAAATATGTGGAAATGAAATAAATAAAACCCAAATATGACACTTTATAATAAATTCAAGCCATATATTTGGATAGAACAAATCTGAAATGGAAATAAATACAACTCCAACAAAAAATCTAGTATCATGAGTGAATAGCACTAATACTGATAAGGAGTACAAAAATACAAAACTATGTCTCTAAATAAAAAAGTAAAGACATAGTAGATAATATGAACTCTTGATTTAAGCCTCAAACAAGGAGCTCACCAATACTCCAAATCAACCGCTACACTACATGATCTTAAGCTCCATGGGTCGCACTCAAATTGGGATTTATACTAAAAAGGTATAGAAAGTAGGAGCGAGTATAGTTAAATTGTACTAGTAGGCATCATAAGCCAACTGAGAAAAGTACAAAACTAAATAAGTATAGGATACTAGCACAAAATTTCCCATTAGTGGCTCAAATCGTATCTCTTAATAGTGTAAATATTACAAGTATAATATCAATACATGAATAACTACACATGAATATATAAAGTATGGCTAAATACATGATATCAAAAATACAAAAGAAATGCAATGCAATGGGATGATAAAGATGTAAGACATCACATGGCACCTCATATACACCTTTCTAAATAAAGTTTCATGGTCAGAACCCATAGGGGTTTTCCACCCATATACTACCACAATCTCATATCTCAATCAACTATGTTATTATATCCTTGGATACGGGTTTTATAAAGTATTTTATTTTCTTTCAAAATTATTGTTTTTCAGCAGTACCATTATCCATAAATATGGATAAATGAAATAAAGATGCATGTTAAAAACCAAATCAATATCATGAAATAAATAAACTCAATAATGATAAATCTGAGATTAAATATCCCCAAACATCAATAAATCTTGATATAAGACATGACATGGCACCACTAGAATAAAAAGTCATGTAAGATATTAACAATATAAATTCAAGTCCCTTTCTTGTGCATCACGATAATTGTAAAGGTAAATAATTCTCAAATAAGACCAATATTTTCAATTTGATCCCCCACTTGAGCATCACAATAATAATAAAGGTATATAATGCTTAAATAAGTCAATTATGAGCTCCCACACTAGCATCACAATAGTAATAACTCTCAAGTCAATGGTAATGTTAATAGAAGCCCCTACACGGGCAACATGGTAATATAATAATCTCAAAATATGAATCCTACCATTAAAATCTCAAACCCATAGAATACTTTAAATGAAGGGTTAACTACCTACCTTGGTCTAAAGAAAGTTAAGTCATAAACTGTCTTAAAAGCCAAAAGCATGAGCCTAGATGCTTCCACTAGGATTTCTTTCTATTTTAATGAACTAAATCACTCAATAATTTAATAAATACATCAAAATGAGTCCAATGATACTTATATTAGCTATTTATGTTCTAGGTCCAAAAATAATTTAAAAATCAAACAAAAGGGAGAAGGATAAAAATAGAATTTTACTTAAGAAATAATTTTCCCATTCTCTAAGAATTATGAAAATGAAAACCCATAGAAAAACAAGTTTGAATAAAGGTTGAAATTGAAGAAAAACTATTTTCTCTCTTTACTAGTGAAAACCCAAAAATCAGAGTTTGAAATCCAAGTTTTAAAGAGTGAAATATTTAATTAGTAAAGATTGAAATCACATTTAGAAGCTCACTCGAGTCCAATTTGATGAAAACCTATCTTTTAAATCACGAAAACCGAGATCCCAAATCTTCAAAATAGAAGAATACAATAAAAGAGAAGAAGAAGTTATTTTATACTAGTAAAGTTACCTAGGAGATAAGATGGTTGCCCAAGTAATGTCGCCTCTAAACTACCTCTAGGGTGGTAGGTGCTTGCCACGAATGTGACCTCTAAGGCGGTATCTCTAAGGTAGAAGAACACATTGCTAAAAAGATGGTGCATGTATGTTGAACACATTACTAAGGTGGCCCTTTGGTTTGCGTAGGCACTACTAGTAAGGTGACAAAATATCGCATATACGGTTGCACCAGAAACCAGCTGAATCATTACTAAGTGAAAATGACTCTAAATGGACTCTTGTAGTTTGATCAAGAGTCCACAAAAATAATAAAATAATGCTACTAGGTTAATTTTGAGTTCCATAATCAAAAGAAACATCATATTTATCAAAAGAGATCATTATCAATAAATTAACACTAGATGGTATTTAAGCTAAATTAACTAGTTTCTCATATAAGAGGTTAAAACTCTAAATAAAGGCTCGAAAATTGAACCAACCATGATACTAATCCTAAATCACCATTTTAGATCTAATGAAAGTGATAGAATTATCATCTGGTGCTCAAATAAAACAATGTTGACCAAAATTAATCTTATAACTTTGAAGACTACTCAAAACCTCAAACCACTCTCGAATGCTTCAGAATTATTTCAATCAACCTAAAAACTCATATATGTCATATAGTAACTATGGAGGAGGACAAAATTATCAAAACACTGCAAAATGTAAAAATCACAACTAGGGTTGTTATATAAAGGCCATTTGAATTGAGTAACTTTTATTTTTAGAAGTAATTTTTTATTTTTATTTTTAGGAATAGTTTTTTAGTTTTGGGAGGGTAAATAAAAGACCTTTTGATTGATACTAGAAATTTAGGCTTTATCTTGAATAGTACTTCCCATGAGTGCTTAAATATTAATTAAATAGCAAACTTTATACTAGCTAGGCTCATGATTGTGGCTCTATATATTACTTATTCCTGTTTGGTCATTTTCTATGAGCATGTCTATCTTATAAGTGGAATTAATCCATATTGCATAATAATTGTGTCATGTGTGGTGAGGATTCTGTTATTCTATATGTGTTGTATCTTAGTCTAGAATTTGCCCTACATGTTATAGAAGAAAAAAATAATTATTTCTCTTTTTAGAAGATGATAATTGGATTTGTCATGTGAATTTTAGACTTTTCAAATATAATATCACTAGTTAACCATTTTAATCTTGTTGCCTTTTGTTTCTTAGCCAGATTATTACCTTCATCTTGTTATTGATTCTCTAGTTTTTTTACCTTGCTTGTAAATTGTAGCATATAATAGGATAAAATTGATAAATCTAAAGAAAAGGGATGTTTGAGTGTAAAAGTTGACCAATGATATCTACAAAGTGATGAAAAGACCCTCCTAGAGAGAATGTGACATGGAAAAAATAAAAAAACTGCTTGAAGCAATCTTGACATAATGAGATTACTAGTGAAATAATTATTGATGAGAGGGATGAAAAAAAGTGAAGAAAATAATGGTTGATGAACTCTAATAAAGTGAAAATTGCTTAGGCAAATGTAAGACACTATGATACATATTTCCTACCAATCCCCTAACAAATATTACAACTTGTTACTAATTCTATTCGAGCATACTTAGTAGAGATGTACATAATGGGCAAGCCTAAGGTTTTTTGCGCGTACATGTGAATTATTTTGTGGGTATGAGAGTTATAATTTTATGTTAAGTCCTTGGTTTATATTTGTTACTTTTAATTGAGTGTGTGGACTATTTCTTCTTGTAAGGGATCTATTTTCATGATATATAGGTAATTTCATTAGCATTCATTCATAAATATAGGTGAACGGGCTTAAATTTATGAGTTAAAGTACATCTTTGAAGTTAATGGTTAGCAATTTGTTGTTTGTTTTAGTTATTGCATTATTATTGGGAAGTGTATGAGATATTTTAAGTTTGTATATGACCTAATTATTTGTATTAACCAAAGTGTTGGAATTTTTAGACTTAATTTATTGAGATGAGCTTTAACGTTTTCTTAAGGACAAGAAAGAGTCTAAGTAGGGGTGGTGATGCGAGGCCAAAGTACGTATATTTACTTTTTTGTCTAAATTCCCATAAAAATCATATGTGTGGGTTTCACCACATGAGCTCATTCCATTTGAGGTGGCCCAGCCCAGCATTCATTCACAAATCTTATAGTGAAATTTAAACTGCTTAATATCAATACCTAATTCGCGTGTACCAGCACTGTTTGCATACCATTAACTTTATCTATTCATGGAATTTTCTGTATTTCATTTTCTATTTTATTTAGGCTCTCTCCCTCTTTTCTAAGAATTCATCCATTTTTCTTTATCCTATAGGGCCTTCTCTAATAGTCTAAAGCCTTTTATTTTAGTCAAAAATTCAACCTTCCCTTGAATTTCCACTTTCTGGGATCCATTTCCTCCCTATGGTATACTCCACCAGTGTAGTCCTACAATGCTTTGTGCCAGAAGCATTTTCACCAGACAATCCTTGCCAATAGTGTCATCCTTTTGGTTGGTTGTATGGGTGAGAGTCCCTAGCTGCTATATTTGTTTATTATGTGCATTAAAGGAACAATTATAGTTGAATGGAACAACAGGTGGGTTATACATTCCACTATGCCGAGATATAAGGTACAAATTATGATGATCACCCTGGGATATGCATGGATTCTTATACAATCAATAAAAGAATCAACCTAACATCACATTTTAACTAACAATCCTGTTTAGCGTCAATTTTATCAACTTATTTGATTATTTAGTTATGGATTACATGATTTGGGAATGGAAATCCCCTAATTTTCTATCCTAACTAGTCTAAAAAACAAATTATTGAGAGGTATGTGAGAGTCTAATTCAGATAAATTTACTCCATTTTGGAACCAAGTAATGCCAGGCAAAAAGAAAATATTTCTAAGAGTAAAAGAAATTTGGTTTGGTTGCTGAACATACTGATTAACATTTTCCTGCTTTGCCAAAGTCTATTAGCATGACGGCTAGTTCCAAGGATGTTTCTACAGAGAACAAAGTGGCTTCTACAAAATAGAGGAAGATGAGTATAGGGTGATGCACTCGGAGGATGAAGTTGACCATGAAAACCTATTAATAGAAGAGGATAAAACGGATGAAGAGGTATTTCAAGAACTTCTCAAAGAATTTGGTCCTTCAAGTATCTTTGATGAGCATAGGGAAAGGCAAGAGGTTGCAGACAAAAAAGGCTTATCACCAAGATGCTTTCAACAAAAATGTCACTATTACAAAGCGGCTATTAGTTCAACAGCAAAGAGGCCCCTCACAAGGTCACAAAGCAGTAGAGGTAGATGATACGGTGTGTGGACTCTACATATTTTATATCTCTTCTAATAGGCTCTGTTTATTTGAAATATAGCTTTTTAGAAGAGCTCTTTTTGTTTGAGCATCATCATAAGACATTTTACCTGGATTCTAAGGTTATCTTATATTATGGAGTTAAGATACTTGGCCATATGTGAGGTATCTTAATTTCAATCTTTATGTTATCTTTTTATGGGAGGTTTCGTCCTAGTCCCCCTCCGTGTACTTGTTTTTTTGTTCAAATAAAAATCTTGGGAACACCCTCTAGCCCATCTCGGGTGTCTTAAATTTAAAAAACAAACTAGTAAGGCGATCTAGGAATATTCCTTTCCTATTAAATCAATTCTTTATTTTACTAAAAAGAAGAATTTTCTCCCTGTATTCTTTGTACTATCCCTTAGTTTCCTTGTTAGTTTACTTTGGAATATAGATTTATTTTAATAGTCATGGATCACTAATATAGTAAAAACAAGAATATAAGAACAACTATTTTTATAATCAAATAACTCCAACTAAGAATTACTAAAAAAAAAATCAACTAACATAATCCTAGAAAGAGAAGTTTAACTCCACATAGACATGGAGAAATTACAATCAATCATCCTAAGAAATGCTGTAAAAATAAATAATAAAGGAGAGAAAAGGCGCAACCATTTTTTTTAACCCCTACGATGGCTCCTAATATAAAAATTATGAAATATTTATAGGTGTATAAAAAATCCCCAGATAAAATAACCAAATCCAAAAGGAAGTGGGAAAAATTATATCCAAAAAAAATCCTCCACTACTCTGTGGATCCCATTGTGTGGACAATAGTCCCGCGCTATAGAGGTCATCGCAATGGCCAGGTAGTAGCTTTACATTGCTACTTGAGTTACATTAATTCATGCTTCTCACATCTTCATTGCCAACCATGTGTTTGGAAAGTATTTCCTTTCCTATTTCACCTCAATTGCAGATTGTATACATATTATTATTATATTCCATTTAATCCATTAAGTTTCCTTCTTGATTTCCTCATATAATTTATCATATTTATTTTGTTCTTTGCAATAAATATTTTCATCTTACATTGGTTTAATCCTATAGATAAAAATACAGTTCAGGCGTAATCCAAAAAATCTTTCTCAAAAAGGAAAATAAAAATACAAAATGTGAGATAAATAATGATTAAATATATTGTAACTATCCGACCCAGTGCCTAGTCGTAACGGGTACCTCAAGCCCACCGAGAGTTAGAGACTACCCCTTTAGCCTAGCCAACTAGAACACAATATTATATAGCAGAATCAACCCAAACAAACATATGGAAGATAGATAGATAAATCAATATGGACTAAGAGTCAATAAACAATAACCACCCACACTTTGTCGACAAAAGCCTCTAAATCAAAATACGAATTTATGTCAGGACATGCCCCTGATCATGGCCAAAAGGGGAATCCAATGAGATTTTGATAATTACAAAGACAGCAGTGAAATGTCCGACCTTTTGGAAGATGGAGGCTTACCATTTCAACACAGACCAACCGACGAACCAGAATTGCCTAACTCCGCACAAGGTGCCCGAAGAACCCCTAGGACCCTAAATCATAAAACTATATAGCGTCAGGGGATGGTTAGCTGGATAAGCACTAGCATATAACGCAGGAAGGGATAAATAATGGAAAGTACAAATCCATCAAAAAACTATATACACACATTCTTATACATATATATGAGATTCCGTGATAGGGAGCAAGGTTTAGCATGGGATTTAAAAATCATTAACCTGGATTGTGTACCTAAAATCGTCCTAAGGGCACCCATGGCATATATGGGTTCAGGTCCCCCTATTAAAAGGATCCCAATATGTGTTAGCACCACGAAACAAGAAAAATATGAGGAAGGGCCAAGGAATTCATAACCCCAACCATTCCAATTAATATATAAATATATATATATAATGAATGTGAGCTATTCTATTGTCACCAAGACCACCACATTGGAAAATGTGGTTTCCAGTATCAATCCCCCAAGACCTCCACCTTTCGTAGCGAGCTACACAACCCTTTTTAAGTAAAAATAAAAACTACTTCTACATTCTAATTCATAAACCAAGGATTCTTTTAATTAGACATTTACCGTTGGTATCCTCAAACAAAATTAAGTTAAGCTTGTAAGTTGATCTATTATGCCATTCCAAAACAATTAGCCAAATAGATTCCGAAGTTCCTATTTAGAAACCAATTCATCGACATCAGGGCCTTTTAAAACCATTTAAAACCAAACCATGGCTACCAAGGCATTCCAAAACCATTTTTATCCATTTATCCATTAATGTAATGCAATTGTATACTAAAATAAGCAAAACCATCTAATTTTCCATATTTCTAAACAAATTACGCAAGCGGGTTGAGATGAATACCAATTCCAAACTAAAACCCATAATTTTAGGGGAATCCATGACCCCCGTCCTATTTAATATAGCCCTGCATCCGATTAGATAAAAAACCACAAGTTAAAGCATGAATAACAATCCCAAAACCATGAGAAAACTAACCAAGTAACAACCAGTCAAAAACCTCAACCCATCATTCAAAATCACAATTTTAAATCACATAAACAAATGATTAAACACATGATTTTATGAAAATCCAATTTAGAAAAGAGATACATGCCTGAAAACACCAAGAATTTGGAGAGGGAACCATTATTTGAACCCTAGGTGCTTAATCGTTAGAAACCCTAGATTTCTTTTGGTTTGGGAGATTTTAAGAGGAGGGAAAGGTGTTTTAATTTATTTATAGATGATAATGAGACCATAGAAGTGTTTTTAAGTCATGGATAATGAGTTAAGGATGGGAAAATACCAAAAGTCCATTAATAAAAAAATGTTGGAAAACTCTCACCAGTCATTACGGGTTAGGTGATGACTTATAATGATTGGCTACGAGTATTTTCTTGGACTTATAGTTTGGACAGAAACATTGGGTACCTATACTCTTATGGTCATAAGTCTTTCCCTACGACTCATTACCACACTATAGGACTTAAAAGGTCTTATTGTTGTCAAGACCAAAATATTGGACAACCTTACTAGTTAGACTATGATAGGCACTACATGACTTTTATAGAGTAACTATGACTCATCACCAGAGTCGTAGTATGGACAAATCGCTCAAGCAAAAGGAGTATTTAGAGTCCAAAGCCTATGGTATTATCTTACCCCCTTAGGATCATTCATCCTCGAATGATGAATTAAGGTACCCATTAGCGCAAATACAAGCTATAATGCAACCACAAATCAATGCACAAATTGAAAAAATGATAAAAATGAATGGGAACCCAAACCTCAAACACCTTCATCCAACGGGGGGAACAAAAATGACTAGTTAGACTTTATATCCTCTTCAGGTTTCTAAGTCGCTTCTTTTACCTTTTGATTCTTCTAAAGGACTTTTATCAAAGCCACATCCTTAGTCCTCAACCTACGAACCAACTATCTCAACCGTAACTTTCTCATAATACAAGGAATTCGAGATACCAAAATCCTGCACCAGCACAATCAAAGAAGGATCACCCACACATTTTTTCAGCATCGATACATGGAACATGGAATTAATAGGACTCAAAATCACAGGCAACTCCAATTCATAAGCAACATTCCTAACTCTCCTAAAAATTTAATATGAACCAACCTAATGGGGAGAAGCTTATCCTTCTTCCTAAACCTCATCACTCCTTTCATAGAAGAAACCTTAAAAAACACCCAATAAACTACATTGAACTCCAACTCCCTTTGACTTACATATGCATAAGACTTTTGGCACCTTTGTTAGTCTTAAGGCCTTCTCTAATCACCTTCACCTTTTCCATGGCTTGATGAACTAAGTCAGGACCAAATAACCTAGTCTCACCAACCTCAAACCACCCAATAGGAGACCTACACCTCCTACTATAAAGAGCCTAAAAAGAGCCATCTGAATACTCAAGTGATAATTATTATTATATGAAAACTTAATAAGAGGTATATGATCCACCCAATTCCCTCCAAAATCAAACACATAATCCTTTAGCACCCTTTAATGTCTGAATAGTCTATTCTACTTGTCTATTCATTTGAGGGTGGAAAACGGTGATAAGGTTCACCTTTGTCCCCAAGCCTTTCTAAAATGAATGCAAAAAGTGAGAAGAGAATAGCATACCTCAATCTGAAATGATGGACACTGACACTCCATGCAGCTTGACAATCCTGAATAAACAACTTAACACAATCCACTCTAGAGTAATTAGTCCTCATATGAAATAAGTGTGGACTTAGTCATCCTATACACCATGACATAAATCGAATCATACTAATTATGAGACTGGAAAAGACCCATAATGAAATCCATGTTGATCACCTCTTACCTCTACATGGCAACTCTATCTCTTGAGATATGGCACCAGGCCTCAAGTGTTCTACCTTCACTTGCTGACAGACCATACACTTAGATACAAAATTTGCCATATCCTTCTTCATATTATTCTACAATAAATCTCTTTCAAATAATGGTTCATCTTTGTTGACCCCAGATGAGCTATGTACCTTAACTCATGAGCCTCAATCAAAATCCTTTCCAATAGCCCATTAAAATTAGTAACACACAATCTACCTTGATACCTCAAGATACATCTACCCCAATCTTAAATGCCATAACCTTTTTTTGACCCATATCTTCCTTAATCTTCATAAGTATAGGATCTAAAGCCTGCTTCTCCTTAGCACCAAGAGATAATTTAACCAGTTCTTGAACAATCACTCCCCCATCCTTTGAGTCTAAAAGATAAACTCCCAAATTGGTCAACCAGTGAATATCCTTCACCAATTCTCTCCTCCTTATCTACATGAGATAAGCTCCCTATAGACAACCTGCTACAAGTATTAGAAGGCATATTGTTTTTACATAGATTGTAGTAAAGACTCATATCATAGTCTTTAAGAAATTCAAGCCATCGCCTTTGTCTAAGATTGAAATACTTTTGGTAAACATATATTACAAGCTCTTATGATTGGAATAAATGTCCACATACACCTACATAAATAATGACACCATTCTTCAATGCAAAAATTATAATCGCTAACTCTAAATCATAAGTCGAATAATTCCTTTCATGAACCTTAAGTTGTCTAGAAGCATAGTCCACCACCTTACCATGTATCATCAACACATAACCCAATCCCACACAGGATGCATCACAATATACACAAAAACCCTCAGTACCTTCAACTAGGGTCAAAATTGGAATATAGGTCAACTAATCCTTCAACTTCTCAAAACTACCCTCAAAAGCATTAGAAAACAAAAACTTTACCTTTTTTGAGTCAATCTTGTCAACAGTGTGGCAATAGAAGAAAATCTCTCCACAAACCTCCTATAATACCTAGCCAAGCCCAAAAAGCTCCAAATATCGATTGGAGTTGTGGGTTTAGGCAATTTTTTAACCACCTACACTTTTTGTGGAATCACCTTGATCCCTTTACTAGAAACAACATGCCCAGTAAAATTCACAACATTTAACTAAAACTCACACTTAAAAAATTTAGCATAAAATGTTTGATCCTTAAGAATCTGCTACACAATTTGGAGGTGATTGGCAAGATCCTCCTCACTCTTAGAATATACCAAGATATCATCAATAAAAACTATCACAAATTCATCTAAAAACTATCTAAACACTCAGTTTATAAGACCTATAAAAGTAGTCGAAGCATTAGTCAACCCTACTGATATAACCAAAAATTCATAATGACAATATTAGCTTTGAAAAGTCGTTTTATGAATATCAATTTCCCAAATCATCAATTGATTATAACTTGTATGAAGGTAAATCTTAAAAAAGCATCTAGCACCCTAAAGCTTGTGTAAAAGATCATCAATCCTAGGAAGAGGGTACTCATTTATCACTATAACCTTATTTAACTACCCATAATCTATACACATCCAAAAAGGACCATCTTTATGATGCATGAAAAATATGGGAGCACCCCATAGAGAAATATTAGGATGAATGAAGCCCATATAGAGGAGATCCTTTAATAGATTCTTTAGCTCTTTTAATTCAACTAGAGCTATTATATAAGGAGGAATAGAGATAGGATGGGTAGATGGTAGAAGACCAATCCAAAATTCTATTTCTCTATCGGGGGAAATTCGAAAAAGGTCATCAGGAAAAAGCTTAGGAAATTCATTCACCGCAGGGACAGTTCAAAAAGAGGGAACCTCATAATTAGAATCTTTAACCCAAACCAAATTATATAGACACCCCTTGGAAATCAACTTCTACGCTCTAAGATAAGAAATAAGCCTCCCTTTAGGCACTAAGGAACTTTTCTCCCATTCAATTATTAGTTTATTAGGAAATTGGAAACTTACCCTTTGGGTCCTATAATCTAGAAAAGCACAAAACAAATGAAAGACAATCCATTTGATAGATTACATTCAAATCTACCATATCAAGGTCTACCAAATCCACCAATGTCTTCCTATGAAACATAGATAACACAACCCCTATAGATCTTTCTAGAAACTACAGAATCACCCACCAGAGTAGACACAAAAAGGGGTCAACAATACTTTTAGGTCAAAAATTAAAATGCATAACCATATAAGGGGTCATGTAAGAAAAGATAGACACTGTATCTAACAACTAATACACATCTTAAGAGAAAAGTTATAACATACCGATAACAACATCAAGAGATTCCTTAGATTCCTAATAGGTAGCAAGAGCATAGAGACAGTTCCAGCTAGTTTCGATACCATAAGTAGCACCCCTTGGTGCAGAAGCTAAAAAAGTGGCAACCAAAAATATATTAGCCCCAATGGCTACCATAGCTGAAAGACAGTCTCACTGCATCTAACAAAGCTGACCACAACTAAAGCATTAGTTTCTCCCTTTATCATAATAACCCCGATGAAGCTATCGTAAAATATGCAAAGAGGATATGGTAGGGATAACTGAGCTCCACTATCTTGAGACTAGGCACCCTGTTCCTTAGGACCACTTCTAGCCTAAAAATAATGATCACCAGATGGCTTGGGAAAAGAAGCACTATCTGAAGAGTATGAACTAGAATTTCCCCAAGTTCTTTTCTTGATCCATTATCTACCATCTCTCTCACTAGCTTGGTGACCTCCACCTTACTCTAAATACTTGAACTTTTTATTCTGCCTCTCCTCTATCTCCACTGGTCTTTTCTTTTCACCTCTACCTGCTTCATATAAACCATAATCCTAGAGATATTTAGGTTATCGTTCGACATTACAACTTTAAACTCTAATACTAATTCATAGGACAACCCAAAATCGAACTTTCTTATATTAGACCTCATACTAGACACTAACATTGGAGCATAGCAAGATAACTGCTAAAATTTTAAGACATACTCTTTCACACTCATCTTACTTAGCTTCAAATTCACAGTATCCTCAGCCTTAGATTCCCTTGAGGAAAGAAATAATTGAGAAAGGCCCTAAGAAATCATCCCATAAAGATGGATCTACGTCATTACCTCTCAACTACTCTCACTCCTTATACCATTGATTAGCTTCATCCTTTAACTGGTATGCAACAATATCCATACCCTTAGAATTAGTAGCATGCATCACCCTAAATATTTTCTCCACCTTAGCCATAAACCCATGAGGATCATCCTCAACTTTAAAGCCTATAAAGGTTAAGGGATTTAATCTCATAAATTGGCCAACTAAAATGACCTTAGAAGAAGAAGTAATAGAACCAACATGATCAAACTAATGGGACTGAGGGGCCATAAACTGAGTAAGGAAATTAATAGATTGACCAAACTCTACATTTGAACATGACCTGAGGCATCGAGGTATAAGTATCATCAGCCTGAAAAGACCAAGGAGGAATAGTAGAAACTAGTAAAAATCTGCTAAAATCTTGAGCAGATACCCTAGACTAGGTCTTCACTCTATAGGTAAGGCGAGTTTCATCCACATTATCCTCGGGTGTGGCAGAGTTTCCAGAAGAGTTTCTATGATCATTAGATCTTTAGGGAGGCATGATTTGAAATACGAGTAAATTAGAGATTAGAGGAATTTTAGGACACCAGAATCTGTACTTTGAAATAGAAGACATGAAAAGAAAATATTCCTAAATGCCTTGAATTCTCCACCTTAAAAGTATGGTGCATTACACACCTATAAAAGAGAATCAATTCAACACGGCTTTGTGGACACCCAAGTACCTTAAACCTATGCTCTGATACCAAGATTATCGCAACCCAACCACAGTCCTAGTCGTGATGAGCAACTCAAGCCTAATAAGAGCTGGAGACCACCCTCTTAGCCTAGCCAATAAGAACACAATATGATATAATAGTTGAAGCAACCCAAAAAATATATGAAAGATAGATAGATAACTTAATCGGGACTAATATTAAATAAAAAACAACCATCCATACTTTGTCCACAAAAGCCTCTAAACCGAAATAAAAAGTTAGGTTGGGACATACCCCTCCCTATGGCTAATAAGGAAATCTAATATATAAAAGAAACTGATGGTATTTTGATAATAATAAGGAAAGTAGTGAAATATCTGGCTTATTAGGAGATAAAGGCTCAACACTTCAACATAAACCAATCGATAACAAGAATTACCTAACTCTACATAAGGTACACGAAGAACCCCTAGGACCCTGCATCAAGAAATGATATAGTGTTCGGGGATGATTAGTGGGATGAGCACTAGCACGTAACTTAGGGAAGAGAAAATATAATGCCAACTACAAATAAGTTCAAAAATCATATGCACACATTCGTATAAATATATATAAAATACCAATATAGGGAACAAGGTTTAGTATGATATTTAAAAACCGCTAACCTAAAATGTGTAGCTCTAATAGTCCTAAGGGTACCCATGTGTTATATGGGTTCAGCTCACCTTGGTCTATGGTTCCCAACACGTGTTAGCCGCACGAGCCAAGAAAAATCCTAAGAAGGGCTAGGAAATCCATGACTAAAGCTAATCTAATATATATATATATATATGAATAGTTAACTATGCACAAGGTCACCAAGACACCATACTGACAAACGTAATTTCTTATATCAGTCCCTTTGGGACCTCTACCTTCTACGCTGAGCTACATAACCCTCTTTAATCTAAAATTAAAACCATTTACACATTCTCATCCATTAACTAGGGAGTCATTTAATTGGGTATTAACTATTGGTATCTTCATACCAAATTAAGTTAATCTTGAAAGCCAATTCTTTTATGTCATTCAAAACCAATTATCCAAATATATTTCAAAGTTCTAATTTAGAAACTAATTCATGGATACAAAGGCCTTTCAAAACTATTTAAAACAAAACCATGGACACCAAGGACTCCTAAAACCATTTTTATCAATTTAGATATTATGCAATAGTTTAGCAAACTAAGCAAAACTATATAATTATCCATATTTCAAAAAAATTATGCAAGTGGGTTGAGGTGATACCAATTACAAACCAAAAACTACAATTTGGGGGGAATCCATGACCCCTATCACATTAACTATGCCCATCCATCCAATTAGTTCAAAAACCATAATTTAAAGCATGAATAATAATTCCAAAACCATGAAAAAAACAAACCAAGTAATAACTATACAAAGCACTAAACCCATCACTTAAACCTATATTTTAAAATCACATTAACATTGATTAAACATATGAATTTATGAAAAACTATTTTAGGAAAGAGATACATGTGTAGAAACACTAAGAATTTTGAAAGGGAACCATAATTTCAACCCTTGGTTCTTAATCCTTAGAAATCCTAGCTTCTTTTTTGTTTGGGAGAGTTTAAGGGGAGGGAAATGTGTTTTTATTTATTTAAGAATGGTAATGAGACCCTAGAAGTGTTTTTAAGTTATGGGTAATGAGTTAAGCATGGGAAAAAACCGAAAATCCCTTAATAAACATGTGCAGAAAAATTGTCGCTAGTCATTACGGGTCAGGTGATGACTTATAAAGACTAGCAATGAGTCTTTGCCTGGCCTCATATTCTGGAAACAAATATTGGGTACCTATACTTTTATGGTCAGGAGTCCCTTCCTATGACTCGTGATGATATCTTATGAGTCATAGGGTCTTAGTTGTGGTCATAATTGAAATATTAGACAACCTTAATGTTAGACTATGATAAGTACTACACAACTCATATAGAGTGACTAAGACTTATCACTTATGTCATAGGATGGATAGTGAGCTTAATCACATGGAAAATTTAGAGTCTAGAACCTTGGGTATTATATATATGTATCTTTTACCTCAAGTCATGTTCACAGAAGAGGACAGGTAAAGGTAGGATGTGGTAGAAGAAGGAGATTCATTCCTTATAGGGTATAGCTTAGGCGGTTGTTGTGCTTGTTAAAGGAAGAGTATATTATTTTCCCCCACATTATAAAGCTCTTGTTATTGTAGAGAATTGAGCAGCACTGGTTGAGGTAGAGAGAGAATATCAGAAAGGTGTAGCTCTAATGTAGATGTATTCAACATGATACAACATATGTTTAGCTTTTTTAGTGGCTTAGGTGGTACTATGGATACACCAATTGCTCATAATTTTAGCATCTAAGAGTGTAATATGTTGTTGTTTTTATAGCTCCTAGAAAGGATCAGGCGTTAGAGATGGTTCCTTTCCACATTAAGTAATGGGTCTAATAGTAATGAAAGATGAACATTATTCATTTTGCAAGTTTGAAAAGATGAAGCATCCTATCTTTTATTTCACTTAGTCTAATGATGCCTATGAGTTTTAAATTAATTTTCATGAGAAGTTTTATAATATAGGGATATTGGAGAGATATAGGGTTGAGTTTATAACTTTTTAGTTGAAGGAGATACAAAGATGTGGTTGTGGGCATACATAGAGTGCAAGGATACAGGTTTGCCTCCATTGATATAGAATTATGTGTATCTTACCTTGAGAGATAGTAAAATGGATGAGTTCACTAATCATGAGCAGGGGAATAAGTTTGTTGCAGCCTATGAGGATAAATTTCATTTCTTATCTCAGCATTCTTCATATTTGTTGCTAAATACAAAGAGGGAGCAGATTTTTCACTTTATAAAAGAGTTGAATACTCATCTTTAGATGAAATATTTTGGTAAAACCTTTTAGAAGATGGGTGATTTTGTTAAGAAGGTAGAGGGAGTGAGGCAATATATTTATGTCAAGTCATTAGGAAAGAATGCTCATAATGTGGGAAATTTGATCTTTTCTTATTGTTAAAAATAGGGTTTGCTAGGATACCCTACTTGCCTCATTCAATATGTATATAGGTATTTATTAGGTTTGTAAGTGGTCAGCCAACGGTCTTTAAACTTTGGTCATTACATCACTTATCTTCATTAGCTCAATGATCCACCATGAATTGTACATGTTATTAGTGTAGTGGTTTTGTCACATTCAAGGATTTTGTCCTAATTTGAGGTATTTTTATTAGTCTATCAAACAATTGGGTTCTTGAGCCATTATTCCAGTATGTGAAGGAGGTTAAGCTAATGTTAAACATTATCCACATGGTAGGAATGATGGTTACCAGGCTGGTAGAGCTATGCTAAGCAAGATAGTAATTATCCTACTCATGACCTAGATCTGGAAGCTATGGTTTTTGCACTAAATATTTATAGACAATATTTGTGTCGGTGTGATATAAAGCATTTAATGACCACAATAGTTTGCTGCTTATATTTACTGTAAAGGAATTAAATTTGAGATTGCGCAAGAGGAGGAGCTACTGAAAAATTGTGATGTGACTATTCTCTATCTCCATAATAAGGATAATGTAGTAGTTAATGTGTTGAGTAGAATGATAGAAAGCATAGGTATTTGGCTTTCTTAGAGGTTTCTAAACTTCCGATGGCTGGGAAAGTTTAGTCTCAATCTAATAGTTTCATATGACTTGAGTGGTCGATAAAGGTGGTTTCCTAACCAGTGTAGAAGTAAAGTCTACATTTCTTTATCAAACCAAGGCTAGTCAAATGTAAGTTGAAAAGTTTAGTAAGATTTGTGACAAGGTTTCTTCAAGATAATGCCAGAAAGGTCGTTCTTGATAGTGAGGGTGTGTTGCAAATCCAGGGGAGAGTTCGTGTGATAGGTGTTGATGATTTGACTCCTACCATACTTAGTGAGGCACATATCTTAAGAAATTCTCTATACTTTATGTGTTATGGATTCATGGCTCTTATGATGCTTAAAACTTTGAGAATATTCATGTAGTTATGGCTATTTTGTTGGATTTGATATGTTTTTTGAGTTATTTTGTAGGAAACTAGATTTTGGATGCTAAACAGAAGAAAAATGTGAAAAATTGAAGTTTTGGGCTACTTAACGATGAAATTATGGGGAGTAGGTGCAACTTACTTAAGTAGGTGCCTATGTAGGTACCTAATTAGGTGTCAGAAATTGAAGTCCAGATTCTCAGGAGTAGGAAAAAGAAGACCCTAACACTTACTAAGGGCAACTACGGCCTGTAGGTTCCACTATCGGTTTGTAGGTTTCAGAGTAGGTTGCAAAAATATGATGTCAGAAGATTTTTCAGAACTTTTAAAGGTTGGTTAACTTACCAAGGAACATCTACGGTCTGCAGGTAGTACCTATGTCCGTAGATGACCTTAGTAAGTGCTCATCGACCTCAATTTTTTTAGATCATTTCAAAATCATTTCTTATGCTTTCCATGTGACCTACATACACTCCTATGATATTTTTAATCCTTATTATATATGTTTGGTCAAGTTTTCCTATTTTATTTAGGATTTGATTTCTATGATTTTTTTGTTATCTATAAATACCCTTTTGACTTTGTTAGATCTAAAAGAGCTGAGATAGGCCCTTTGGGGCTAAGTTTACATCATTCAAAACATCTATTTATTCGATGGTTGACTTGTAATCTTTGGATATTATTCTTGTTTTGTTATTCAATTTAAAACTTTGGGATTTGTTCTTTTATTATTATGAGATTGAAATTCTATAATTTGGAATATGGATTCTATTATTGATCTCATAACTATGAGAGGTAAATTCCCTTAGCTAGGGTTATGGGAACCCATATAGATTAATGAAGTAGAGAACGTTCCAAGTCATTCTAGATAAAGATTTTTGCATGTATTGGGTTTTCTTCATTCTTCTTTACTTTTAAGCGGTGTCCAATGTTAAGATGCTTCCTATATTCAATACTTGCTTTACAAGAGAGGTAGAGAGTAGGAAAAGAAGATCACAATAGTAATTTGGAGATTAATTGTTGATGCAAGAAAATCATCCTCATCTATATAAGATGATTATTTTTCATCTAATACCTTGAGACTCAAACGGTAAAAGTTAACTAGGATCCGGGATAAAGGATAGTAATGCGACACCTTGATACTCAAAAGGCAAAGGTAAAGGGTGAACTCTGTTAAGGAGTCCACAAGATATTTGATGGTACATAACTTATCAAATTTAGCATGAAAGGTATTGGAATAGTTTGACAGTGCACGATAAGTCTACGATGTTAGAAGCTAGTCGGGACACAAGCCTAGTCTTTATCTTAGATTATTTACAATCAAAAGCATCAAATTCTTGTTACCTCTTGATATTTACTAGAAATCCCCTTTTTTTACTCTTCCAAACTACTTGGTGATTTCAATAAGTTTAACTAAGATTTCTGGCACATTCCTTATGGGATCGACCCTAACCTAGTTGGGTTACTATATTTTAACAATGACTACTTTATCATTCTAAGGAGGAGGACTCTCGGATTTATCAATATTTTAATGTGACCAAGATGTATCATTATTTGAGGCACCATTATTCATGGGGAAAAATAAAGTGATGTATATATTTTTCATGGATATGCATCAGAACTACCAATTCATGTGAAGTATTAACATTAGAAACCTGGTGCTACTTTGTAGAAGATGCCCATTCCTTAATAGAAGTGGGAGACGATTGATGTGGACTTTGTTGTGGAGCTTTATAAGACTTTGGTAAATATGATTCAATTTGGGTGATTATGGATAGCCTGACTAAGTTTACAAACTTTATTCTAGTGCATGTTACTTATAATGGAGCTAAATTGGCGAAAATTTATCTCAAAGAGATTTTCAGGCATTGTGGGTTTCCTATTTTTATTATTCTTAATAAGGGTACGTATTTTAACCCAAACTTTAGGGGAAAGCAACATGAATAGTTAGGTACTAGATTGGATATGGGTACTATTTTCAACCTTCAAACCTATGGATAGTCTGAGCAGTCAATTTTGGTATTAGAGGACATAATTCAAACATGTGTGATAGATTTTGAACGTCATTAGGATTAGTTCTACCTTTGGTTGAGTTTGTAAATATTAATAAATACCATTTGAGAATTGACATAGCTTATTTAAAGGCTTTGTATGGGAGGATCTCTAATTGAATGGTTTGAGGCATTTAAGTAGAGAACTTATGGTATAGATCTTTTGAGGGATTCATTAGAGAAGTTAAGATTAATTCAAGAGAAGTTTGTGGCAGCTCAAAGCTGATAGAAATGGTATACAGATAGAAAGGTAAGAGATATATATTTCATGGAAAGTGAGCAAATATCGCTCAAGGTTTGACTCATGAAGTGCATAATGCAATTCAGAAAGTAGGGTAAGCATAGTACAATGTATATTGAACCTTCGAAGATCTTGAAGGTTATGGTGTTGTTGGCTTATAACTTACCCTTACTTTGTGATTAGTAAATGTCTATCTAATGTTTTATATTTCGATGCTCAAGAAGTATCATGGAGATAGTAACTACATTATTTATTGGGATTCTATCTTTCTAAATGAGAACCTCTCTTATGAAGAGGAACTGATTCCCATTCTTCATAGGAGTGTCAAAAAATTATGAAATAAGGATAATATATCTATAAAGTTCGAGTGGAAGAACCTTCCCATTTAGGGGGCCATATAGTAGATTGAATACTCATAGTTGTTCACTGATTCAGGTCACTTTTTCTTGTTTTTCCATCTTTCATCTATTTATAATTTGGGGATGAATGACTACTTAATTAGTATCTAATGTAATGACCTATCTTATTGTTATATCATTATGTAAGGTGTAAGTTCATAGCTAGTGTTTTCCCTAGAATGAGAGTTGTTAAAATCTCAAGCTAGGGTGTTTTTTGAAATTGAGTGTAGAGATTATTTGTCTCATGATGAATAACCTCCCCAAATTTGTGATTTACAATTAGTGAATTTTTATCTCTAATGCCTAGATTGAAGAACAAGTTAAGTACTCTTTATTTTTTATTTTTTTATACCAAAACCTATCCAAATATGTAAGGAAAGGAAAGGCTCTTGCAAATTATTTTCGTTCAACCTTGTGTTTGCAGTAGGATATCATTTGTGTAAGTGGAGACCTGATGTAGACTCCGTTCCTATTCATAATTTAAGTATTTAGGAATTGGTCTTGGGGCATACTTGTGATGGGTGTTTTTGGTTGATATTATTGTGTGCATGAGACAAATGGTAGGAAATTGACTAAGTCTTTTATGATGATAACTTATCCACTTCAATTACTAGTTCATTGTGATATATTTGAGTGATATTGACAGCATTTAATGATATTATTATATTCGGTGGTTTGGGAGATAACCATGATCTTATGACAATTGTGATACTTAAATTAGGGAAATTTTCTAGTACGAAGAAATTTTATGTAGATATAATATGCATTTATGGAATTTGCATGTCAAACTAGTTTGCATTAGTGAAGTGTAGAAAATTAGGACTTAAAGTCATTAGACCAGTCAACCTAGGATCATTTGATCTGACAATGGTCGTACTATTGCTATAATGGGTTGAAGCTGAGAAGTGATATTCAGGTGGCCTTTTTACAATTCATCTTGTGATCATATTTAGAAGTAACAATCGTTAGATCTCTTCTAAAAATAATGATGGAGATGTTAAGTATAAGGAGGATCAGACGAGATGATCCCATGATCATGTTATGATTCAATAGACATGTACTGAAGATTGTCGGAGAAGTATCTGTAACGACCTGAAATTGCCTCCCAGGATGTCACACAGTGCTTAAGGATACAAGTAGCCCCAAGCTAATCCTTAGAGCTGGTTTTTACCCAAAAAAACCTAATTCAAGATAAGGATAGACATTAACACTCGCATAGCCATATCACAAGAAAGGAAATAAGAAAGGATAATTGGTTCATATGACCACAACATAGAGAAGTCTCAACAAAACCACAATACTGATCCCTCTAGACATATCACAAGTCTGATACTAGTCTAACAAAGCCTCTATGAATCAAAATCTAGAGAGCCATTGGGACAGGTCCCAACTGACTCGAAATGAATTAAAGATAAAACATAATCTCTCAAACACTGAAACATCTATAGATCGATCCTCGAACAAGGAGGACTCACCACTATAGAAAACGTAGTCAAGGTACTCGAAGAATCATGGGCGAGGCTGGGACTGAGCACCTGAACCTACATTATGACACAACGTAGAACATAGACATATATGTGGGTCAGTACTTTGGAATGTACTGAGTATGCGGGGGTGCATGCATATGTATAAAATAGTAACGATATTTTCTTCAATCAAATCATGTATGCATAATGAGATGACTCACATAGCTTGAACAACTGTAAAATATGAAACTCATAAGTCATGTAAAATGAAGCATGTAACACAATCTCGTGATTCATCATTATTTAACTTCAAAATCAGAAATCTTCTCTTACTCTCAATGCCCAAAGGCTAAGGGATTTCAAACCACACTTTCAAGTCATGCATATATCTCAAGAGAGTAAAAGTTCTTCAATGCTCAACATTTCACAATCATTTAAAAACTCATATACTTGGAATTCGAAATCATAAAACTTAAAAACATACTTGAAGGCATTCCATTCACTTTAGAAAATATCTCATCTCAAATCAATACCTTGATTAGGGAATCTCTTTACAATTCAACCATTTAGGAAAATAGCTTATAGGGAAGGAAAATAAGCATTTAATTTTGAAGTTCAAAAGGCAAGGAAGATTCTCGTAAAAGACATAAACCATACAAGCTACATGGAGTCCAACGTTTTTTCCTCCTAAGGAAGAGACCCCACATTGGGGAGGAGCATCATAATCTTGCCAAGGAGTATAACCTAGGTCTAATGATCACTACATAAAAATCGTCCTCGAGCCCAATCATAATAATCATAAAATCAGCCTCAGTCCCAACCTACGGTGGCATGTAATTTTGGGGTAAGAAACCATAGTAACTTACCCGCTCGGTGCTAAATATTACTCCCTTTAGATTATCTACACTCATCTCATAAAAATCCACTTTTAGAACAATCACATGGTTCACCACGAACCCAATAATCAAATCGATAATATCATACAGTGAAGTGGATTTCAAAGCTCAAGGACCATTAGGTCAATTCATTTCTCAATCATCTCAAAATATTCAAATCATGGGTGTTTATAGCACAAGAGTTCATAATTTCACAAGTCTGAAATAGTGCTTACGAACACATCATTCAATCTCAAGTTAATGCTTATCAAAGGTAATATATATAGCATATAAAGTCATAAATCATATAGAAATCTGGGAATTTCAGCCATTTTATCTCAAAATCTCAATGTAGTCATACACTTTTGAAACTCTATTCTTGCTCTAGAATGAGGGTTCTTGAGGTCCTTGACTTGGAAATCTTGAATCTTAACTCAATTTAGAAAATCCGTGGTGGATTCTTGAGATTCTTGGAAGAGGTTTTGAGTATTTAGGGTTCTTGTTGAAAGAAAACTTGATTAAACCCTTATAGGATGCTTGCAAATGGCTTTCATTTAGTGTTTCCACGATTTTATAGTCTTGGAAATTTTCCAAAATGCCCTTTCAAACGTCTGTGAAAAAATGGAAAAATTAAATGGGAACCCGATTTTGATGGCCTCCGCGATGTGCCACTAATCACGTTGGCTCTCTGGAAAAAGACAATGGGGAAATTGGCCGCCTCCGCATCGCAGAGCCATGCATTTTCCCACTGGTTGCGATCTGGGACTTCTCCGCGATGTGCCACTATCGTGAAGTCCCAATGGAACTCCGCGATGCGCCAGGCTCTCAAATGACACATTTTGTATGACAAAGGCTTAAATTGCCCATAACTTCTTACCCGAGTGCCCGATTTGGGCAAATCTTGTATCGATGGAAATCATATCAGATTTCCCACATGATAAAAATTTGAAATTAGGGAAATTCTACATGGTTAACATGTTACTCACTTAGGAAGAAACTTCTCAATATTTTAGGACCAGAATCACGCCTCACTTGACATGCCTTACGACTCAAACTACATGGAACTTTGCAGGGCCTTACAATATCTCTCCCTTGGGAACATTCGTTCTCAAATGCTGTTAGTTAGGCTTGAAATACAGGAAAAAATGAGTACACACAGCCGAAACGATTACTAAATGGTTCAAGATCTTCCAAAACTCATTACCACTCCGGATATCGCAAGAACTCATACAAAGATAGATGCATAGCTGAACTTTAGATTAGAAAAGCTGAATCAAGGAAGAATGGTACCTTTGAATTGATTTAAACTTGGGGAAAAGAGGTGCGGTTATTTGGCTCGTATGTCGGCTTCCGTTTCCCAAGTAGCACCCTCAACGAACTAGTTCTGCCATAAAACTTTGACCAAGGGAACTTCTTTGTTCCTTAGTCTACAAATCTGAAAATCTAGGATCTCCACGGGAATCTCATCGAAGGAAAGGCTATCCTGAATCTCAACACTCTTTAAAGGATCAACCACAACGGAATCACCAATATGCTTCTTAAGCATGGAGACATGAAATATAGGATGAATGCGGACAACTCCGAGGGCAACTCAGCCTTATAAGCCACTTTACCAACACAGCTCAAGACTCTATATGGGCCAACATAACGAGGACTAAGCTTCCCTTTCCTACCAAACCTCTTCACCCCTTTCATGGGTGAAATCTTCAAGTACACCAAATACCTACCTTAAACTCAATATCTCTCCTCCTCACATCAGCATAAGACTTTTGCCGACTCTGAGCGGTCTTTAACATTTCTCTAATCAACTTAACTTTCTCCATAGCTTCAAACATTGCATCAGGCCCACAGCGGCATCTTCACCTACCTCAAACCAACCTACGGACGATCAACACCTCCTACCATACAAATCCTCAAATGGTGCCATCTCAATGCTAGCATGGAAACTATTGTTATAGGCAAACTCTATCAATGGCAAATGCTCATCCCAACTTCCTTTGAAATCAAGAACGGACGCCCTTAACATATCCTCTAGGGTCTGAATGGTCCTCTCAACCTGACCATCTATCAGCGGGTGAAAAGATGAACTCAAAAGAGCTTGGGTTCCAAGACCCTGCTAAAACGTCCTCCAAAACTGAGAAGTAATTGAGTACCCCTATCCGAAATGATAGACAAGGGAACTCCATAAAGTCTAATCAACTCCCAGAGATACAATCTAGCATAATCCTTAATCGTATAAGATGGATGCATGGGTAAGAAATGTGCGGACTTAGTCAACCTATCCATAACAACCCAAATAAAATTATGATGACGACGCGAAAGAGGCAACCCGGTCACGAAGTCCATATTCACCATCTCCCATTTCCAAGTGGGTATACTAAACTCTTACGTCACACTACCCGGTCTTTGGTGCTCTACCTTAACCTGTTGACACATCACACACTTTGCTACAAACTCGGTGATGTCTTTCTTCATGCCGTTCCACCAGTAGATTTCCCACAAGTCGTGATACATCTTAGTAGTACCGGGATGAATAGAATAATGTGTGCTATGTGCTTCACCCATAATCCTCTGCCTCAAATCACCAACACACGAAACACACAACCTACCATGAACCCTCAACACACTATCTCCCTCTTGGGAGAAAACCTCAACCTTTTGGTCCTTAACTAACTCCTTCAGTTTGACCAAACTAGGATCCCTATCTTATTTCTTCTTCACTTTTGAAACTAAAGAAGATTCGGAACTACTCTGCACCAATGTACTCCCCTCCGCTGAATCAAGCAATCTAACACCCAACCTAGCCAGACAATGAACATCATGAGTTAACTCTCTCTTACATTTCTCAATATGTGCAACACTACCCATGGACAATCTGCTAAGGGCATCTACCACCATATTGGTCTTTCTCGGGTGATACAACACACTCATATCATAATCTTTCAACAAATTTAACCGACTCCTCTACCTAAGATTGAACTCCTTCTGGGTAAACACATACTGTAGGCTTTTATGATCAGTAAACACATCAACATGGATACCATAAAGATAGTGTTTTCGAATTTTCAAAGCAACTAACTCAAGATCATGGGTCGGGTAGTTCTTTTCATGCAGCTTCAACTATCTAGAGGCATAAGATATAACCTTACCCCTTTGCATCAACACACAACCCAAACCAACTCTAGAGGTATCACAATATACCATAAAACCATCATTACCATCAGGAAAAATCAACACAAGGAATAAAGTGAGTCGAGTCTTCAACTCTGGAAAACTCTTCTCAAAGAAATCGAACCACTGACATATAACTTTCTTTTTGGTCAACCAGGTCATAAGAGACGCAATGGAAGAGAAAATCTTAAGAAAACGACGGTAATAGCCCGCTAGACCCAAGAAACTCCTAAAATCAGATGGGGAGATAGGTCTAGGCCAATTTCTCATAGCTTCTATCTTTTGACGATCAACTCTAATACCCTTGGCTAAAATAACATGACCTAGAAAGGCTACATACCTTATCCAAAATTCACACTTACAAAATTTGGCAAACAACAGGTGATCTCTAAGAGCTTGTAAGACAATTCTAAGATGAGCTGCATAGTCATTCTCATCACAGGAGTACACAAGGATGTCATCTATGAAGATAATAACGAACGTATCAAGGTATTGCTTAAACACTCGATTCATGAGGTCCATAAAAGCTGCTGGGGAATTGGTTAGCCCAAAAGACAAGACTAGAAACTCAAAGTGACCATAACGGGTTCGGAAGGCTATCTTTGGAATATCACTTTCTGTCACCTTAAGCTGATGATAGCTGGATCTAAGGTCTATCTTGGAGAAATAACTTGCACCTTGCAACTAATCAAACAGGTCATCAATTCTCGAAAGAGGATACTTATTTTTTATGGTGACTTTGTTAAGTTGTTGGTAGTCAATTCACATACGCAAGGATCCATCTTTCTTCCACATGAGTGCGCCCTAAGGAGAAATATTGGGTCTAATAAAACATTTGTCTGAGAGATCTTTGAGTTGCTCCTTCAACTCCTTGAGTTCTACAGGTGCTATATGATATGGTGGAATAGAAATAGGCTGAGTGTCGAAATGAAGGTCAATTCTGAACTCTATCTCTCTGGGAGATACCCCTAGGAGATCTTTCAAAAAGACATCGGGAAACTCTTTTACAATATCAATTGACTGAATATTTCGAGTGTTGGACTTCGTGTCCTTGACTATAACTAGGTGATAGATGTAACCCTTGGATATAAGCTTTTTGTCTTTGATATAGAAGATTAAATGACTCTTGGGAAATACCAAACTCTCGAACCACTCAAACACTGGTTCATCAGGAAACTGAAACATGACCACATGGTTATGACAATCTATAGATGCATAGAAAGAATGAAGCCAATCCATACCCAGAATAAGGTCAAAATCTATCGGGTCTAACTCTATCAAATCTGCAAGTATGACTTTATGAAGCACAGTAATAAGGCAATTCCGATACACTTGTTTAGCAACAATAGACTCTCCGACTGGTGTAGAAACTAGGAAAGGCTTAAAAATATTTTCAGGACTCATTTTAAAATTCACAGCTAAAAGTAAGGTCACATAAGAGAGACTTGACCCAAGGTCCAACAACACATACACATCAAGATAAAAGACACGGAGCATACCAGTAACAACATTAGCGGATTCCTCCTACTCCCGATGGGGTGGTAAATAATAGAACTTATTCTGGCGTTGACCGCTAGTAGTGCTAGAAGAAGAGCCCTGAGCAGGGGCGGGATGAGGTATCGGAGCTGGTGCACTAGTAGCCTGTGCCTGAGGTTGGGTATCTCTACTGACCTGTATAGCATCGAGGCAATCTCTAAGTCTGTGGCCCTGCTTGCGATAACCAAAACAACCCCTCACATCTCTAAAACACTCCTCAAGGTGATTCCTACCATTACCAACACTGTTCTATGGATGAGACATGAAAAACCTGCTTACTTGCTCCGGCCTACCTCTAGGTTCGGGAGCACTAGCTGATGAAGGAACTGGAATAGATGAAAGTCTCTGAAAATAGGGGCAGTTCCCTTCATTGATCCTAGGCCAGCTAAACTCATGCTGATCAGATCTTGCTCTCTTTCTACCCCTTATTCTATCTCTTTCTCTAAGCTTATCTGCCTCTATCTGTTTGGCATACATCATCAACCTAGCCCAGTCTATATCCTTATGCATTATCGCGGCCCTACACTCCTTCAGTACTATCCCAGAAATACCAATCACAAACTTACTCATACTAGCCCGAGTGTCAGAAATAAAATTAGGAGCGTACTTGGCCAACTAATTGAACTTCAAACAGTACTCCTTAATAGTCATGGAGCCCTGTCTCAAGTTCGTGAACTCCTCAATATTTTCCTCCATCATCTCAAGTTGAAAGAACTAATCCAAAAAGGCATCTTGGAAAACTTGCCAGGTCATAGAAGTGGCATTCTTACCTCTACCTTTCTTCCATGATACAACCCAATCATAAGCAATGTCTTTTAATCTGTAGGATGCCAACACAACACTCTCTTCTTCCAAAACCTGCATTATATCATTGATCTACCTTACCTCCTCCAAGTACAATAGGGGGTCCTCGTCTATCTAGGACCTACAAAACTCAGGCGGATTCATCTGCATAAAGTCATGAATCCTAGATGTAGCTACATCACCACCCTACTGATTAGCAACTGGGGCCTAGCTATTATCCCTAACATTTGCAGTTATTGCTTGGGCTAACGCCTGAAAGGCCGCCCTAAACTCAGCATAGGACACCATCACATTCAAATAATTAACATGAGGGGGTTGCTCATCATTGTTTCTGTGGACATTCACTCTTTGAGGAGGAATTTTATAAAAATGGAAGATCCTGGATCATTAGATAAGAGGGATAACTATAGACATGATAGAATTTAAAAGAAGAAACAAGTTTTTACTAAAATGACTTATAGCCTCGTGCTCATAGGTGTGGCATACTACACATGGATGATCAAGATTCTACTCAATACGGCTTGTCATACTCTCTAGGACTCCTTAGAAACCTTAGGCTCTGATACCAAGTTTGTAACGACCCAAAATCGCCTCTCGGGATGTCACACGGTCCTTAAGGCTACAAGTAGCCCTAAGCAAACCCTTAGAGCTAGTTTCCACCCAAAAACACCCAATTCAAGATAAGGATAGACTTAAACACCTGCATAGCCATATCACAAAAAAGGAAATATGAAAGGATAATTGGTTCATATGACCACAACATAGAAAAGTCTCAACAAAACCACAATACTGATCCCTTTCGACATATCACAAGTGTGATACTAGTCTGACAAAGCCTCTATGAATCAAAATCTAGAGAGCCATTGGGACAGGTCCCCAACTGACTCGAAATGAATTAAAGATAAAACATAATCTCTCAAACACTGAAACATCTATAGATCGATCCTCGAACAAGGAGGACTCACCACTATAGAAAACGTAGGCAAGGTACTCGAAGAATCATGGGCGAGGCTGGGACTGAGCACCTGAACCTACATTATGACACAATGTAGAACATAGATATATATGTGGATCAGTACTTTAGAATGTACTGAGTATGCAGGGGTGCACGCCTATGTATAAAGTACTAACAATATTTTCTTCAATCAATTTATCTATGTATAATGATATGACTCACAGAGCTTGAACAAGTATAAAATATGAAACTTATAAGTAATGTAGAATGAAACATGTAACAGAATATCATGAGTCATCATTATTTAACTTCAAAATTAGAAACTGTTTCTTGCTCTCACTACCTAAAAGATAAGGGATTTCAAACCATATTTTCAAGTCATGCATATATCTCAAGATAGTAAAAGTTCTTCAATGCTCAACACTTCACAATAATTTAGAAACTCATATACATGGAATTCATAATCATGAAACTTGAAAACATACTTGAAGGCATTTTATTCACTTTAGAAAATATCTCATCTCAAATCAATACCTTGATTAAGGAATATCTTTGCAATTCAACCATTTAGGAAAATAGCTTATAGGGAAGAAAAATAAGCATTTAATTTTAAAGTTCAAAAAGAAAGGGAGATTCTTGTAACTGACATAAACCATGCAAGCTACATGGATTCCAACGTTTTGTCTTCCTAAGGAAGAGACCCCATATTGGGGAGGAGCATCATACTATTGCCAAGGTGTATAACCTAGGTCTAGTGATCACTAAATGAAACTTAGCCTCGGGCTCAATCATAATCATCATAAACTCAGCCTCAGTAACAACCTATGGTGGCACGTAGTTTTAGGGTAAGAAATCATAGTAACTTACCTGCTCGGTGCTAAGTACTACTCTATTTAGATTATCTGCACTCATCTCATAAAAATCTACTTTTAGAATAATCGCATGATTCACCACAAACCTAATAATCAAATCGATAACCTCATATAGTGAAGTGGATTTCAAAGCTCAAGGACCGTTAGATCAATTCATTTCTAAATCATCTTAAACACTCAAATCATGGGTGCTTATAGCACAAGAGTTTGTAATTTCACAAATCTGAAATAGGGCTTACTAACCCATAGTTCAATATCAAGTTAATGCTTATCAAAGGCAATATATATATCATATAGATTCATAAATCATATGGAAATCTTGCAATTTCAATCATTTCATCACAAAATCTCAATATAGTTATATGCTTCAATATCTCAATATTTCAAATATAAGCTTCTCAAGGAGTAAAGTCACGGGATTTATCCAGCTGTAAAAACTCAAGAAAACATGTAGAAATCATGCCATTTAACTCTCAATTTATGAAAAATATCAACATAATGCATTCAATAAATATGGGTGAAAACCCCAATTCAAACTCTTGTAAAACCCCATAATTTCAGCAAAATCATGATGTAAATAAACATTTTGGGCACAATGGTGAAAAGGTTGCCCTTTTTCAAAACCCCACATACCTAGAGTTATAAGCTTTGGATGAACTCTCACTTTTGGAAGTCTATTCTTGCTCTAGAATGAGGGTTCTTGAGCCCCTTGACTTGGAAACCTTGAATCTTAACTCAATTTAGAAAATCTATGGTGGATTATTGACATTCTTGGAAGAGGGTTTGAGCATTTAGGGTTCTTGTTGAGCGAAGACTTGATAAAACTCTAATAGGATGCTTGCAAATGGCTTTGATTTAGTGTTTCCACGATTTTATAGGCTTGGAAAGTCCAAATTGCCTTTTAAACATATGTGAAATACTGGTAAAATTAAAATGGAACCCGATTTTGAAGGTCTCCATGATGTGCCACTAATTGCGTTGGCTCTCTGGAAAAAGACAATTGGGAAATTGACAGCCTCCGTGATGCGGAGCCATGCATTTTCCCACTAGTTAGGACCTAGGACTCCTCCGATGTTCCACTATGATAGAGTCCCACTGAAAATTGACAATGTCTAAATGCACCCTCTCCGCGACGCGTTAGGCTCTTAAATGATGCAGTTTTTATGATGAAGGCTTAAATTGGCCATAACTTCTTACCCGAGTGCCCGATTTGGGAAAATATTATTTTGATGGAAATCTTATTAGATTTCCCATATGAGAAAAAGTCGAAATTAAGTAAATTCTACATGGTTAACACGTTACTCACTTTGGAAGAAACTTCTAAATCTCTTAGAGCCAAAATCATGCCTGACTCAACATGCCCTATGACTCAAATTATGAGGGAACTTTGCAGGGCCTTACAGTATTCTACAAACTGAATGTAAGAGGTAGAAACTACAATAGAAAATAATGATCATAGGAGGACAGAATGATATCATCCTAAGCATTATTCTAGCAAATATCTGCCAATGTTTAAAAGTCAAGCATAAAAAAAAAGAACTAAGAATGCTTGTGGTATTGACCCCTGATCACACCTTCCTTCATTTGATGCACTGGCTCAGTAAACCCATTGTGTTTAGGAAACTAAAGTAAAGGGTCTGAAATGCCCTGGGATATGAGTGGTAAGGGTTAGTTGTATGCTGACCAGTATTGGTTGATGGGTTGGATTTTGGTTATGGAATGGATACGACATGGGTGGTATGAGTTATATCGGTGGATACAGGTTATACTATTACTTTACTTAATCTTAGACTTGATAGCCTAAGTTGGATCTGACTATGAGTGGCTCACCATGATCTATAAGACATGGTACGTGTCGTACCATGGACTTGATAGTAGGCGGTGTTCAATCCTCTTTCGACTCTATTCTTCTAAGGGAACCGATCATCAATACTAGTCGTATGCATCAATATGACATGGGTTAGGGTGATTCATACCTTGGAGAATGTTGGGTCCAAATGAGATGGTCTTGGGTACAAGTGATCGGTGCCACTCATATTAGAGTATATGACTGGTACGGATAGTTGTATCCCTCTGATGAGATTTTGGTAAAGTTTAAGTAAGAAAAATCCTTAAATTTCCCCACTTAACCTAATAAGGCCCCATGACTTTTAACTCACTTGGGAGGTTATTTTCCTTATTATTCTATTCTTTAACACTTGGAAAAACACTCTCTAATCCTCTCTAAAGTTCTTGGGAAAGGGAAGCTAGGGTTTCATCTTAAGGATTAATTTAGGACTTGTTTTGGTGATTTATCTTCATCATCTTCTTGGTCTAAGGCATATTTTCTTCCTTATTGTAGTTCTAACTAAAGGCATGGTTTTATACAATGTTTTCATAGTTTGATTATTGTATGGTTTTGTGTTTTCAAATATAACATGGGGTTTTTCTTATAAATGCTTGGTTATGGTATTTTTATATTTTACTTATGCTTTTATATGTCTTAATAGTGGTTTTGGACAATTTTTTTCATGGGAATAGTTATTTGGTAATTGGCTTTGGTTTTGCAAATACTATTCCCCTAAAATGTTTTATAAAATGCCTATGAGAATATTTTCACTATATTGCTGGATTATTAGTGGAACTATTCAATAGTTTGAACTTGGTAATTGAAACTTGGTAATTGAACCCTCAATGGTTTAAGTGGTTTGGGATAGTTGAATATTGTATTCGATATTACGATACCATTATTAATAGCCTTGGTAAATGATAAATGGTTTAATGGATTAGTTTATTGGAAATGGTTTTAATTGGGCAATATTAGCGGGGTGTGATAGCTAATTGTGAAAGTGGGAGTTCAATGAACGAACATTAGAAACTCATGTTTTCCTACAGGAGGGGTAGGTTATGATGACCTTATATGATATTATGAGGTACACAGAAATCTCTAAGTACACTGTACATATGTATCATAGAGAGTAAGGGTACTTGGGAATCCATACCCTAGTGGTATCTTCAGTTCGTGCGGCTACACATATATGAGCTCGTTTAGGGGGTTAAACTTGACCCATATAGCCCATAGGTAGTTAAGGAAGGTTAAGCTACACATACCCAAGTTAATGGTTTCAAATGCATGCTACACCTCATTCCCTTTCCTAGCATGGTTATATATATATATGGTTTGTATGCATATAGATGGTTTACTCTATTTTATTAATTGCTTTATTTTATCCTTATCATGATTTCATGCTAGCATTCATCCACTAACCCATCTTTGGGTAGTTGTATACCTATGCAATGAAGGAATCGACCATTCTTCTCCTCCTACAATGTGATCAAATTTTTGGATAAGGTTTTAGATTGAAGTATGGAGCTTCCATCTTTTCGGAAGGCTCTATTTCATAGATATTATTTCATACTTTACTTTATTATGGATATTGTTTTTGGCTATGGTTGGGGGCATGCCCTATTTTTGGTATTCTCTTGGTTAGAGGCTTTTGTGGAACTACTATGGGTTTGTATGGGTAGGATGGGTATTGGTGTTAGCCTTTGTATTGGCATTGGTATTAGAGATGATACTGTAGGACTTAATTTTCATTGTTCCATCCTCTTTTATTGTGTGATTATATATAATTATTATGGAACTTATATAGTTATGGTTTGGTTGGTTTTGGTTATCAATTGGGTATCAAGCAGTTGGACTTATTTGGGTAGACATGAGTATAAATCTATACCAGAGTCTGGATTTAGATAGTTATACATTATCTTGTTATATGTTCAAAATTCATCTGCATTAGGGTATTCATTGGACGGTTGGGTTAGGTATTTGGGTGGTCCCCTATCCTGGATGGACTTGAGACACCCATTATAACAAGGCCCCCAGTCGGGTTATGTCAAGTTGGTATTAGAGCTTTAAATTCATGGTTAATTAGGAGTCAATAATGCTATGTTTAGTTGAATCTCTTTTAGGGGTATGTAGGCGCCACATTCATAACTGAGAGGCTATAAAGCATCTGGGAATGTTTAACTTTCTTGGTAATCTATTTTCAAGATTGGAGTCTAAGTCTTGGACTTTTCTCTAATACTTATTTGTTCACTTTTTAGATCATGTCTCGATGATCTAGGATATAAGGAAATTTTTCTATCCTATCTGGGGATGAGGTTAATGGGGTATGCCTTACACCTGGATTTCACACTCGATCTCATGGTGCTATTGCTGATTGTTCAGGAGTTCCCCTAGTTGCTACTAGTCCTTCTCAAGGTGAGGTAACCAATGCAAGTTTTGTTAATTGATTTAGTTATTACTAAGTTGGTTGCTGCTTATGCTAAGAGGGATACATCTGCTATTATATATGATGAGGACATAAGGTTTAGCCAATTTATGATGATGAATCCTCCTACTTTTACTAGAGTAAAGGTGGAGGAGGATCATCAGGCTTTCTTGGATAAAATAGAGAAGATATTTAGGGTAATGTAAGCCACGAATATAGAAAGGATAAACTTTATAGCTTATCAGCTCATGGATATTATGTACTAATGGTAGGAGAAGTGGGAGAAGGATAGAGGTGATATTGAGGAGTTATCTTTATGGTAGGCCTTTTCTAATGCTTTTCTGGATCGCTTCTTTCCTCAAGAGTTGTGAGAAGCAAAGATGAAAGAATTTGTGAATCTTAAATTGTGAAGAATGTCTTTTAAGGAAAATGCCTTGAAGTTCCATTATCTATCAAGGTATGCTTTGGTCTTGGTGTTTGATATAAGAGTAAGGATGAGAAAGTTCACTTCTAGGTTATTTTGAGATTCGATCCTTGAAAGCAAAACTGCTTGACTAATCAAGGATATGGATATTTCAAGGTTAGTTGTCTACATACAGTAGGTAGAGGATGAAAAGAGAAAATATACAGAGTTTGGGGAAAGGCAGTGTAAGAGGAGCAGGTTCTCAATAACATAGTGGTTGGGATAGAGAAAAATGGCCAAATAAAAATTGGGGGAGTTTTGGCTCCTTCTCCATTGCTAGTGCTCCTTACTCAAAGTAGTCGGGTGATAGGCTTCAGTAAGGTGGTGATAATTTTTAGGCATAAGGTTCCCAACCTCAGGCGAGTAGGGCATCATTGGCTTCTCCATGTCCTCCTTATTAGTTCTGTGGTTGTATTCATCGGGGCTTTTATAATGAAGGGAGGGATAGATGTTTTAAATATGGTCAACTAGGTCATATGCTCAAAAACTATCCAGTTTGTAAGGGTGCTTAGTGAGCAGTCAAATCTTTGATTGCTTCATCTTTTACTCCTTCTCCTAGAAGTGTTGCTTTGGTTCCTGCTCCTTCTTCTGGTGTTGATGCTGGTCAACATAGGTTATATGCTCCTGCATCTTGATAGAAGTTTCAAGCATCTCCTGATGTCTTTATTAGTATGTTACAACTCTTTTCTCATGACGTGTATTGTCTGCTTGATCCAGGGTCCACTCTTTCCTTTTTCTATTTCTACCCTGGTAGGTGACTCAATTATTGCTAAAAGAGTCTATATGGGATATGTGGTATCTATTGGTAGCAAGTAGACCTTGGTAGATCAGTTTAAGCTGGATATGGTAGATTTTGATGTTATTCTGGGGATGGACTGGTTAAATTCTTACTATGTGTCCTTAGATTATCGAAACGATAAGGTTTTCTTTAGGTTCTCTAGTGAACTGGTTATAGAGTGGGAGGGTGGTTCCCTAGCTTGTAGGGGGAGGTTTATTTTTTAGCTTAGAGCTTGGATATTAATCTCCAAAGGGTGTCTTTATCACTTTGTCCATGTTAAAGATTATAACTCTGAAGGTCCTTTTTTTCACTCTATTCCAATGGTAAGTGAGTGTCCTGAGATCTTTTCGGATGATCTTCCTGGTGTTCCTCTGGATAGGGATTGAGTTTCGTATTAATTTTGTTTTGGATACTCGCCCATATCTATTTCTCTTTATAGAATGGCTCTAGCTTATTTGAGGGAACTCAAGGTGCAACTTAAGGATCTTTTAGATAATGAGCTTATTAGTCCTAGTATTTCCTCGTGGGTTGCATCAATGTTGTTTGTGCACAAGAAGGATGGTTTCTTTTGAATGTTCATTGACTATCGATAGTTAAATAACGTAACTGTTAAGAAGAAGTATCATCTTCAATCGATAGATGACTTGTTTGATCAGTTGCAAGGTGCCAAGTTTTTTTCTAAGATAAATCTTCAGTCTGAGTATCATCAACTTAAGATTAGGGAGGAGGAAATCCCTAAGATAGTTTTCCATACTCAGTATGGGAACTTTGCATTCTTAGTTATGTCATTTAGCTTGACTAATGCTCTTTGAGTTCTTAGATTATTTTTTTATTATGTTCATTGATGACATCTTATTGTATTCTAAAAGAAAGGTGGATCATGCCTATCACCTCTATGTCGTGTTGCAGACCTTAAAGGAACAATGGTTGTATGACAAGTTCTCTAAGTGTGAGTTTTGGTTGAACATTGTAACTTTTCTTGGTCATATTATTTCTAGTGAGGGGACTATGGAGAATCCTAAAAAGATGGATATAGTTAAAAGGTGGCCTAGACCCACGACTCCAACCGACATTCAGAGCTTCTTGGGTTTTGCTGGGTTTTATAGGAGGTTTGTGGAGGGGTTTTATTCAATTGTTGCTTCTTTGAATAAGTTAACTCAGAAGAAGATAAAGTTCTCTTGGTCAAAAGCGTGTGAAGGAAATTTTGAGAAGCTTAAGCACAAGTTGACTTTGGCTCTGGTTTTGACATTGCCTAAAGGTAATGAGGGATTTTTTGGCTTATTATGATGTATCTCGATCGGGACATAGTTGTATTATGATACAACAATGGAAGGTGATTACCTATGCTTCTAGGTAGTTGAAGGTGCATGGGAAAAATCATCTACGTATGATTTAGAGCTTTTAGCGGTGGTTTTTGCTTTGTAAATCTGATGACATAATTTGTATGAAGTGCATGTAGACATATTTTCTGATCATAAGAGTCTACAGTATGTGCTCACTCATAAGGAGCTAAATCTTAAGAAGAGAGATGGTTGGAGCTTCTCAAAGACTATGATATAAGTCTTTACTACCACCCAAGTAAAGCTAACATGGTTGTTGATGCTCTTAGCAGGTTGTCCATGGGAAGTTTTGCTCATGTCGAGAGAAGAAAATGGGAATTGGTGAAGGATATTAACCGCTTGGACAATCTTAGAGTTTGTGTCTTGGACTCCAAGGATGGTGGGGTGATGGTTTAGTAAGTGTTTAGATCGTCTCCCAGTGTAGAGATCACGAAGAAGAAAATGCTAGATCCTATATTGAAGAAAATCAAGAGTAATGTAGGTGGGAAAAAGGTAATTTTATTCAAGATTAGCGGCCATGGTACTTTACTATACGAAGGGAGATTGTGTGTTCTTAATGTTGACAGTTTGCTACAAAGGATTTTGGCCGAGGTGAATGAATCACGCTATGTTGTTTATCTCAATTCGATAAAAATGTATCATAATCTCAAGGAGATATACTGGTAGAGTGGTATGACAAAGGATATGACTAATTTTGTATCCAGGTGCTTGGTGTACCAACAAATTAAGGTTGAGCACTTGAGGCCTGGAAGTTTATATCAAGAAATTGATTTTCCCAAATAAAAATAGGAGGTGATAAACATGGATTTCATTACCTATCTTCCTCGTTCTCAAAACTCGTCTGATTAGATTTAGGTCATCATGGATATGATGATGAAGTCTGCTCACTTCTTGCTAGTATGGACTAACTTTTTGGCAGAGGAATATGCGAAGTTGTATCTTCATGAGATAGTAAAGTTGCATGGGGTACCTATTTAGACTATCTTAGATTATGGTATGCAGTTTTCATCTCACTTCTAGTGGTCTTTTCAAAAGGGATTAGGTACTAAGATGAGTTTGAGTACTTTTTTTCATTTACAGACGAATGGGCAAGCAGAAAGAACTATTCATACATTGGAGAATATACTTCGGGCATGTATGCTTGACTATGGTGGTAATTGGGTTAAGCATCTACCTTTGGTAAGGTTTTCTTACAACAATAGATATCTTTCTATAATTAGTATTGCCCCTTTTGAGGCACTTTATGGTAGGAGGTATAGACCTCCTATTAGTTGGTTTGAGTATGGTGAGGTGGATATGTTTGGTCTGGATTTGGTTTATCATGCTATGGAAAAGGTAAAAGTGATTAGGGATAGGCTTAATGCTGCTCTTTTGAAGATATAAGGCGTTGAGACTTAGAGTTTAAGGTTGTGTATAAGGTGTTCCTGAAGGTATTCCCATAAATAGAGTAACGTGGTTTATTAAGAAGGAGAAGCTCAGTCCCCAATTTATCAGTCCTTATGCAATTTTACAAAGAGTTGGTAATGTGGCTTATGGATTGGAGTTGCCTTCTGGTTTGATCTCTATTTATCTGGTATTTCATGTATCTATGTTGAGAAAGTGTCTTGGTGATTCTTCTTCGGTGGTTCCTCTAGAGGGTCTGGGTATCTCAGATTCTCTGTCATATGAAGAGGTTCTGGTTGAGATCTTGGATAGGTAGGTTCATTGGTTACGGACCAAGGATGTGTTCTTGGTTAAGGTTCTACGGCAGAACCATAAGGTGGAAGAGGCTACATAGTAAGAGAAGGAGTACATGAAGTCCAAATATCTGCATTTATTTTCTGCTTCTGGGATTAGTGCGGAAGGTATGTGTTCTTAAACATACTTCTGTTTTCAAATTTTTTAAAAGGAGATATTAATATCTATGCATTTGTGTTTTCTTACCTGTTAAAGGATGGATTAATATTTGATAATGCAAATGAATCATCTTGTGGTTACCCTACCTTGTCCAACATTCGGGTATGAATGTTCCTACTAGGGGAGACTGAAACACCTTAAAGTTCTATCCCTTTGAAAAAGTCCTAGATTTTTGGTCTTTTGACAGTATATGACAAGGGGAAATGACTCATACACTGGGATACAAATGGTATGGGTTAGTCGTATGCTACCAATATTGGTTGATGGGTTGGATTTGGGTTCTGGAATGGATACGACTTGGGTGGTAGGAGTCATATTAGTGAATACGGGTTGTTTGGTTACTTTACTTAATCTTAGACTTGGTAGACTAAGTTGGATCTGAGTACGAGTGGCTCTCCATGAGACGTAAGACACGGCACGAGTCATACCATGAACTCATATAGTGGGTAGTATTCAATCCTATTTAGATTCTATTCTTCCACGGGTACGGATCATGGGTATTACTCGTATACATGGATATCATATGGGATAGAATGATTCATACCTTGGACAGTATTGGGTCCAACGGATATGGCCTTGGGTAAGAGTGGTGTATGGATAGGTGTATCCCTCTGACAGGATTTTGGTGTAGTTTAAGTGAGTGAATTTTGGACATTTCTCCATTTAACCTAATAAGTCCCCATGACTTTTAACTCACTTGGAAAGTTATTTTCCCTATTATTCTATTCTTAACACTTAGAAAAACACTCACTAATTCTCTCTAAAGTTCTTGGGCAAGGGAAGCTAAGGTTTTACCTTAAGGATTAATTTGGGGCTTGTGTTGGTGATTTCTTTCCATCAACTTCTTAGTTTAAGGCATGTTCTCTTCCCTCGTTGTTGGTTCCGACTAAAGGCATAGTTTTATACAATATTTTCATGGATTGATTATTGTATGGTTTTGGGTTTTCAAATATAATATGGGGGTTTTAGTTATAAATGCTTAATTATGGTTTTTCCATGTTTTAATTATGCTTTTATATGCTTTAATGATGGTTTTGGATAACTGGTTACATGCGAATGGTCATTTAGTAATTGGCTTTCGTTTTAGAAATACTACGCCCCTAATATGTTTGATAAAATGCCTATAAGAATGTTTTCACTACATTGTTGAATTTATAATGGAACTATTGCATGGTTTGAACCTAGTAATGGAACCCTAAATGGTTTGAATGGTTTTGAATGGTTAGATTTAATAAAAATCCTTGTGGGGTACAATGGAATCCCCTAAGTAAACTTGTTAATGGAATACTTGTGGGGTACATGGGACTCCCTAAGTTAACTTGATAAATGGGTACACGGGAATCCCTTTACCTTAAAAGGTTTGGCGAAGGAATATACTTGCAAGTTATAGTCGGTATGAAGATACCACAATTAATAGCCTTTGAAAATGATAAATTGTATAATGGATTGGTTGGTTGGAATGGTTTCAGTTGTCCAACAATGGTGGGGTGTGATAGCTAAGCATGAAGGTTGGAGTTAAATAAACGAACACTGGAAACTCATGTTTTCCGACATGAGGGGTAGGTCATGGTGACCATATATGTTACTATGAGGTACATAGGAATCCTCTAAGTACACTGTACATATGTATTATGGAGGGTAAGTGTACTTAGGAACCCCTTACTCTAATGGTATCTCTGGATTGTGCGGCCACACCCATCGGGGCCCATTCATACAGTTACACTGACCCATATAGTCCTGGGTCGTTAAGGACAGTTAAGCTATAAATATCCACGTTAATGGTTTCAAATTCATGCTAAAAATAATTCCATTTCCTGGCATGGTTATATATATGTATATATATGGTTTGTATGCATACAGATGGTTTACTTGGTTTTATTAATGGAATTATTTTATCCTTATCCTGAGTCCATTCTAGCATTCATCTTCTAACTCATCTTTGGGAAGTTGTATCCCTACGTGATGCAGGAATAGTCCGTTCTACTCCTACTGTATAGTGAACGGATCTTGGGATCAGCTTTTGTATTGAAGTGGTATACTTCCATCTTTTTGAAAGGCTTCATTTCATGGATATATTTCATACTTAGGTTTATTTATGGATATTGGTTTGGGCTATGTTTGGGGGAATATACCAACCGATTTTTGGTATTCTTTTCATAAGAGGTTTTTGTTGAACTCTATGAGTTGGCATGGGCTGGATCGGTATTGTTGTCAGCCTTGGTATTGGGATGATAATGTAGGACTAAATTTCTTATTGTTCCATCCTCTTTTATTTTAGGATTATATATAATTATTATGGAACTCATATGGTTATGGTTTGGATTATTATTTTGTTGGTTTTGTTTTATCGGTTGGGTGTTAGGCGGTTGGGCTCATTTGGGTGGTCACAGATATAGACCTATCCTAGATTCTGGATGGATGGTTGGGTTGGGTCCTTCGGGCTGGTCAGCGATCCTGGATGGACTTTGGAGTCCCAATTTGACAAAGCCCCCGGTTGGGTCGTGTCACTGTCCAAGGGAACAAAGGAATATAACAGATAATATAATGGATAAGATCTTCTGTTTAGAAACATAATGATTTGATGTGCATCTAGGATATAGATATACTTAGATTTCCTTGCTTAGCTGAAAAATAGGAAGCTAAATATTGACCTACGAGTTCCCCTTAATCGTAACACGGTGCTTAGAATCACAAATGACACCAAGCTAACCCATGGCCTGGCAAAAAACTTAGAAATAAAGATAATAATTGATTAAACAATACACGTGCAGAATATGAATAGAATAATATATTAAATATTTAAAGGAAATTAAATCATCATTAAATAGGTCTGAGATCAAAAGTTGAACAACTAACTATTAGTTTGAAAAGTCTCTACTAATATGAGTTTCTTGGACAAACCCCCAGCTAAATCCAACTATATAAAAATTGGGAATGACAAAGACAAAATTAAATGACCTGATGACTCTAGTCCTCGCATGAGGAGGATTCAATAAAACTGTTATTGCTAATACAGGATGAGATCCACTAGGCATTATTCGGGTGCTAAGAATTAAGACCTATATTATAAGGCAATAAGCTCAAATAACGTTTTCCTTTTCTGAATTCTTGGTAAGTTCTCATCAATTCCATGGATTAATTTATCATAATTTCCCTAATATCCCTAGAATACTTGTAGGTTGATCGTAGCACCATTTGAGCTCAAAATTTACCCATTTTGAGGGTAAATGTTTCTTGAGAATAAAGGGGCGTATTATCGATTTTGAAAGTGTGATTTTGCAAATAGGCCCCAGATAGTATTTTATGCAATTTTTTACCTGAAGCACAAAAGTTCTATATGGTAGCATGGCATCTTTCCGAAGCTTTTTAGAAGGAAGAATTGATGATTTAATGAATTTCTTTAGGCTTTTCTTCAGCATCCAGTTAGGCTAGGTTTACGTTCCTCACAGTTTGAGATAGTTCATAGTTTATTTATTATATTATGCTATACATGGGGTGGTAATTATGTCTTGTATTTATATTGGTATAATTAGTATTATTTAGACCATTTAGACTACTTTGGAACTAAAAATTTGGCATTATTGACCTAGTAACTCATTTTTAGAGTAAAATTGTTATCTTAGGGATAAGTGTGGTTTTTGAAATCTAGAAGTAAATATAGATACTTTAGCCTAGTTCGAGGTTGATTTTGCCTTAGTATGGATTTTGGGAATTAAAAGTAGGCCCCTACACCCCACCCCATGTCAAGACTCTTGATAGTTCCTTATAGACTTAATGGTCATATTATATCCTTAAAGTTGCATATTTTAGAGGTAGAAGAGACTAGATTTTTATGCATATGCAAGTTGGGTACTTATGAGTGGATGTGGAGTCTTGTTCAATTTCAATGATTTATTGATATTGAGTTTCTATTTAAGTCCAATAATTGAGGACATGAGTTTTGGATCAATTATGGCTAATGATTATGATGGGGATACAAGTTTCAGTTCGAATCTGGTGCTAAGAGGTTATTAATGGAATGTTTTGGAACATATGGATTCTCGATTATATCTTGATCTTTTGTAAGGTTATGGAATTTTTGTTATTTACTTTCTTAATTACACACTCCGGGCTTATGAGGGCCAACATTGGGTTACCTACTTTTCTGGACTTACTGGATTATAGGGGCCACTCTTGTAGTATTAATTATGCTCTCTTTGATATTATATCTACTTTGGTTATTTATTCACATTGTTGGAGCTTATTTCTAGGTTTTTTCTTTTTTCATAACTTAGTTTATTTATCTTGCATCTTTATTATACTTAGGTTATGATTTAGCTCAGTCAAATGATGATTCCTACTGAGTACCCATGGCTTTTGTAATCATACTAACTTTTGTTCCTTTTTGGTATAGATTCAAGTACTATTAGCCATTGTTGATGTCGAGATCAATCTGAGTTGATATAGAGATAGAGTGAACTCTATGAGTCAAAGTTTGCATTTTTCCTCTACTACTTATGTGTAGTCTTTCACTTTTTGAGAAAGATGTCTATTGACTATTACAATATTTATGTTCTTTTTTGTTAGTGGCTCTTATCTCGACACTTTAGGTCGTGGGATTGTTATTTCTATTTCTCTATCTCTTAAATTATTATTATAACTTGAACTATTATTGAAAGTTTACAAGAAAAGTTTTGGCTTTTATGCCTTCTTCCACCAAATTAGCCCATTTCTTTAAGCTCTGGACTATGGTTCGACTTACCTACTGGCGGGGTAAAGTAAGTACCATCACCACTCATAAATTAGGCGTTGACAAATTGGTATCAAAGTGTTAGGTTAACCAGTATTATTGGTACAAGATCAAGTATCTAGAAGAGTCCGACAAACAGAAGGATGACGTCTATTTCCTATCTTTAAGAGGCTATAGGACATTCTTAGGAGTTCTTTACTTCTTTCATTCATTTCATGCTAAGAGTCTTAGTTGGTTACTAAATATTCATTTGATTTCACTCTTTTAAGATGGATAGGACACTTGATACCTCTAGATTAGATGGGGATCCTAAGTTCAAACCTAGAGATCATATTTTTGTTTGTGGATAAAGGACAACCTAGGGATATAGCCCAGCCAAGGTCCAAGATAGGGGGCCTTCACCAGACCCTATTCTTGCTCTCATGCCAGAGATTCTTCTACCTCTGCCAGAGATTGAAAAAGGACTATCCCAGTGCTATATATAGTTTTAATGAAGAGCAGCTAACTTTATGGGACCTAGTCCCTGGATCTACAAGGTACAGTACAACTGGTATGCATTGTCTGCATAGTTTTGTCCTCTTGTGTAACAAACTTGTAGGTGCTATTTTGTAATGATTAGGATAGTTATTCTAATGATCTTTCAAACCTAATCATCACTCAACTATAAAAGAAAAGATAAGCCTCTTCATCTAATTAATTTTTGCACAATTCTAAAGAGTGAAGAGAAGCAACAAAAACTCCATTTCAGGGCTTCTCAAGCATTGCTCATGTTTGTATCATTGTAGTATGTTTAAAAAGTGAGTGAGTATTCTTGAGTGTTGTTTTGTAGATGAACTACTTATGTTATAAGAGTAGTGTTTTATTTATCGAGTGAAGTGCTTAGGTAGAGTTATCTAGGTGTGAGACTTATTAGAGTTAATTAGGGTAGAGAGGGTCCTCGGTAAATTTACCAAGATGAACTTGTAGTAGAGTTGCTACTAGAAAAAGGTGCCTAGAGTTAGGCTGAAATCTAGATTGTAATCAGGAGGCTGATTATGGTGGATTTCTTTGATTCTTGTGTGAAACATATAGACTTTGGACCTTGTATCCTTACAAAATCTTTATGTTTGAAGTCATTGGACTATGTACGGCTAAGGGTACTAGTCGTACCCTTATAAATGACTTGGGTGACCTCTCTCATACCCTGGCAGCCTTATAGGGGTTATTCACTATCCTAGGTACGAGTTATCCTCCTCTCAATCGAACATTAGGGTATGATTCAAACAAAACCTAGTTTTATAGATCGTTGTCTTGAACTTTAGTGGGCTGTTTTTGGTACGAGTTAGGGGTACGATTTAGGGTGCAACTTGTACCATTTGGATATGAGCCTAGTACTAAGAGACTGTTGCTGAAGCGAGTGTTTGTCCTCTTAAATGACATGTCCAACCTTGGTAGGTGTCTCTTAAGCAATGATAACTTAATTGGCCTAGTTCAACCGTAGCCTGGGTGGTTTGAATACCCATTTTTTTCTCAAATTTTCACCATTTTTGACACTTGGAACTTTGAGTTTTAGAGTTTTTGGGCGGGTTCTTTAATTTTTAAGCTTGGGCTAGATCTGAATACCCATTTCAATTATTTCTCTTTGATTCTTGTTATTTAAAGTTTGTAAAATCTCAATTTTAAATGTAGATTTGGGGATTTTGGCCCAAAAGGACAAAATTAATAATTCTTTAGTTTAAAACACAATTTCAATCCATTTTCACTTCGATTTTCTTCTGTGGGTTCCTTTAATCATGGGGAATATATGTTTGATCTAAATTTCAAATTTTACTTTTTTTGAAAAACCTATTTTAGGACCCTGACTCAGAAATAGGCAATATGGGTATCGTGGGCTCCCTTTCGACGCATAGAGTTTACATTTGTATGTTTTAGTTTATTTTAAGTCCATTAATGAGGTGAAGGCTCCAATTTGAAGGTTTTCAAACTCGATTTTCTTCATTTAAGGTAGGCTATGGCTTAACTTTATTCTAGGTTGGGTAGTTAATACTGATATAAAAAATGTTATGGGTGTGGGAACTAATCATGAAAATGGATTTATTATTGTTTTGTGCCTTTGTGGGGGAGTATGTTGTTGTTCTTTTGTGATTTTGAGACACTATTTTCTATGTATGACATTGTGGGGTCTTATATGATGTTATTAACCATGTATTCATACAATTAGTTGTCTTCTTCTTGGTGGAAAAATGTCTAAGTTGGTATTTTTGTGGTATCAAATGGCATGTTATTGTATATCTTACTCTATTTGGTTGTGGATCATTTTGTATCATGGATTGTTGGCATATTGAGTGAATTTATGGCTCACATGGTTGGTATATTGGTTGGTTTTGATACTAGTAGTTCAACAAAGTATCAAACTATCACCAAAGAAGTCTTTCGAATACCTCAAGGTTATGGTCAACCAATCATTTCAAAGCCTCAATTGGGCATCCCTATTTCAAGGAAGATTCCAAAGATATAGAAATTCCACAATATATCCTTATTTCTAAGATAATACAAAGGGAAATCACTAATATCAATATTATTGTTCACAAATGTTCATGTCACCTACATCCCTCTTTCAAGAATAATGTAGGATCCAGATAACCCGCATCCCTTTTTCAAGGATGATGTGGGGTTTAGAGAATTTGAGACTTTCACCAACAAATTCCATTTTAAAAGCAAACATTTGTGAAAACCAACAACATAAACTAAAATTTAAAGCTAACTATCACAACCCATAAACTCTTACACCCTATTCAAACATAATCCCAAGAGGGGAAACTTGTAACTCATGAGAATATTAAACAAAGATATACAAAAATCTCCAATCAAATTGATTCATGGATAATAAAGAACATGCAAATTCAAGCCTTAAATCTCAACAAATATTCAATGGATTTTGCTAATACACCTCTTAGAAGTTACTCTAATGTATTCTTTACCCCAAAATTTGTACAAATATGTTCCCTTCAAATTAGAAACTAGATGGTGGAAGAGATTTCCCAAAAATTAGGGATTGTTCCCAATGAGAAATATTTGAGACACTTAAGGGAATTAGGGATAGCTGTGTGAAATTATAAATAGCCCCTAGACAGAATCCCACGTTTCCATTGATTCTTGCCTACAATTGCAGCTACCACAACTTTGGTTAGTACCATACAATCACATTACTTTGACCTATTTGACTGACTATGATCATGGTATGTGGGCCGCGATTGTGGTTACTGAGGCTTGTTTCTACTTCAGGTCTTCTAGCTGTACTTCTTTTCTACTTTTCGATACTTTTTAGCTCAAATCTATATCTTTCCATATCATAACATGTATGCCTGCAAAATATGGAAATTAGTGCATTTATTCTCAAATATATCCCATTTATGTATTCAAATCATAGTAGTGTGCACGAATGTTGAGTGAAAATAAGTGGTAAATTCACCACTCATCAATAGGTGGATGGGAATGATGATTTAACCAAAGGGTTCATGGTTGAGCCCTATATTTAATAATTTTGGGTTTGGTAATGGCATGCCCTCAACTTGTTTGTGGAATTTTCAATGAGAATGATTTTTGACACATAGTTTTGATTATTCTTGGAATCTTGTATTGAATAAATGGTAATTGGAACTTGAATTGGTTTTGGTTGATGTCATATGGTTTTGGAAAGTCCTTGGTGTCCATGGTTTTATTATAAATCATTTTGGTTAATTGGAAATGATGGAGTCTAATTTGGTTTAATGGTTTGTATGACATAATGTAATAAACTTGCAAGCTCTAATTTTTGTATGACAATACCAATGATTAATTCCCAATTAAAATACTTCTTGGAAAATAGTTGGGAATGTGTAAATGGTTTTAATATAGGCTTAAAAGGGACTAGTAGTAAAGTCGTGGAAAGTGGGGGTCTTGGGGGGACCGACAATAGAAACTCACATTTGTCGATATGAGGGTAGTCTTGGTCACCATGAGCATGATGTCAAACTTTATATTTTTGGAGATGTACAAGTCATCTTAAATTATTTTCTCCGATCATGCGGCTAACACGCATTGGGGCCCTTTTAGCAAGGGGAGTTGAACCCATATAGCCCTTAGGTGATTTTAGGATAGTCAAGCCACTCATCACCGATTAAGTATTTAAATACATGTTAAACCTTGTTCCCTATACTTGCAAGATATATATTTATATGTATATGTGTGTGTGTGTGTATATGTCTGTGTGTCTACATGTGATTGCATATGGTTAATTGAATAGGTTTTAAAATGATTGCATTATCTTATCTTTATCTCTGAGTTACATACTAGCATTCACAGCATTAACTATCTTTGGGTGTTGTAACTCCACACGATACAGAAACTGACCATACTAATATTACTTCTACTCAGTGACTTGGATTCGGGGACAACTTTGTGTCAGATTAAAGTGGTGGGCTTCCATGCTCCAGAAGATTCCATTTCATGCTATGAAATTTTTTAAATTATCATTATTTCTTTGGTTAATTTTTTTGCTATGGCCGGGGGCATGTGCCGACCGGATGTTCTTTGATTCTGGGTTGAGGCTTTGTCAGACTACTATAAGCATGGGCGGTGTGAGTATTAGTCTTAGCCTTTGTATTGGTATTGGTATTGGTTGGACATTTGGTTGTGGTTGATTGGTTATGTTTATAGAATTTATCTAATTTCTTTAAATTATTATTATTTTATCTTGTTATATGTTAGAATTCATCTGACATAGGATGTAGGGCAGTCTCCTATCCTAGTTAGACTTTAGATACCAGACACAACTAGCCCCTTGTTCGGATTGTGTCAGATTCATAATAGAGTCATAGGTTCATAGTAAATTTAGTGTCCGACAAAGTCGTGTGATGTAGAGTCTGTTTTAAGGGTGTGTAGTGCGCCACACTCATAAGGGATAGGCTAAAGGAATTTAGGAATGTTTCTTTTTCTTGTGTTGTATTCTCAAGTTATAGAGTATATGGTCCTAAAATCTTCTCTAATACTCATTTGTTACTTTTTAGAACATGTCTTCCGGATGATTTGAAGCCCACGAAAACTACTTTACCCCACCTAAGAACATGTCTAGATGTCCAGTTCCTATTTTTCCTCCTGGAGTTCCAACGATTCACTCCATTCCCTCTCGAGCTCCTCAGGCCGATGTAACGAATGTTGAGTTTTTTCAGTCTACCCATCTGTTGGCTCAGTTTGTAGCCTCTTAGTCTAAGCGTGGTGCTTCTCTTTCTCCATATTTTGAGGCCACAAGGGTTGACCAATTTATAAGGTTGAACTCTCCTGTGTTTAGTGGTGTTAAGATTGAAGAGGATCCTCAAGGCTTTGTTGATGAGATGCTAAAGATCTTCCATGTTATGCATGCTACTAATATGGAAGGTGTGGAAGTTATGCCTATCAACTAAAATATGTAGCATACCAATTGTATGAGGAATGTAAATAGACTAGGGGTGACAATGTTGAGTCAGCCCTGTGGGATGATTTTTCTAATGCTTTCTTAGACCACTTCTTTCCTCAGGAGTTAAGGAAATTGAAGACGGAAGAGTTTGTCAATGTGAAGCAAGGTAAGATGTCAGTCAAAGAGTATGCCTTAAAGTTTAACCAGTTATCTCAGTATGCCCCGGAATGGTTTCTAGCATGAGGGCTAGAATGAAAAAGTTCACTTCTGGGTTATCCCAAGACTTGATTTTGGAGATTAAGGCTGCCTTGTTGAACAAGGTGATAACGCTCAAATTAGACGTTAATTTAAGTCAATACCGGTCATTTTCAATATATTAACCCAACTTTGGAGTCAGGGTCGAATCCATAAGGAACAATGTGAGTGGCAATCAAGTTAATTCAAAATAATAGATACAAGTTAAATTCAAACCAATGTTACAAGAAGATAAAAATGGGGGTGATAGGTGTTTACACTAATGTTTCTTTTTGGGGTTTTCTAGTATTAATTCAGGGATATGAATAAATAGAGTTTATCAACTACGCACGGATCTTGGGATTATGTATTTCTAATGGAAGTGAAATATGGATGCAAATAATCAACTTATTTTAAGTAGATTAAGTGTGGGTAGGTTTGGTTATACGTTTTGATGTTAGTCTTTCAACAAAACACCAAATGTTCACCTATTGATTCTTTTGAATACCTAATGGTTGTGTTCAACAATTGGTAACCAAACATCAATTTAGGAATCACTACTTCTAGGATAATACCCATGGCATAGTAAACTTCACAACCACCCTTATTTCTAAGATAGTGATAGATTCGCAAACTACACACATAGTTTACTACCATTTCATTAGTCTCTACATCCCTCTTTAAAGGGTGATATGGATTCCTAAAGTTCACCCAAAACCCTTCTATCAAAGATGGCTTTGAACTTTCTAGAGTTTAGGGTTTTCACCTATCAAACACATATGAGTATTTGGGGCTTTAACCCACAAATCCCAACAAAATTTGTCAATCAATTAGAAAACCTATCAACATGAACTACCAAATAGAAGCTAGAAATAACAAACCACATACACTTTAATCTTTATTCACACATAACCCCAAGAGAGAGATCTAGTTGTAAATAAGACAAACAAGCAAAGATATACCAATAATCTCAATTGAAATGATTTATTGAAGCTTAAGTGAATGTTACTTCAAACTTAGGACTCCCATAAATCTATAATGGAGTGAGATATTCCTTCACTTAGAGGCTGCTCCAATATACTCTTCACCCAAAGTTTTTACAGTATTGTCTTCTCCAAGAATCGAGGCTATGAACTCAAGAACAAAAACTTAATTACTGGGGGAGATGGAATGTTATGAATATGAATAAATGAGATGCTTAGGTTTTAAGTCCTCTTTTTTAAAATTTAAGATCAGCCACATGCATTTACAATTCTACCTTTGGGCAACAATTCTCAGCCATGCCGCGATCACATAGGTTTGGCCATAACCACGACTATTGCGACCATGATTAGCTCAAGCGTCGTGGTCAATTGACTTTTTTGACTTAACTATGATCACAGTTGATGAGTGGTGATTTACCACTCACTCTCACTCACTATTTATGAACGTTATTCTTATTTGAATGAACAATTGAAACATATTCGTGAGTAAATGCACTAATATCCACTCTTTGTAGGTATAGAGTTGAAAAGATAAAAAGATGTGGATTGGAGCTTACAAGGATAAAAAGGGAGAAGGAGAAATGTAGTTGAAGACTTGGAGCACCAAGGCCTCAGGTACCGCGATCGTGGTCTATTGACTGTGATCACAGTAGTCAAGTAAAATTCATCCAACGAAGATCTCAAAAGTTACCCACGGCTACGTGACCGCGATCGTGGCCAAGTTGGTGAAAGCTCCAAGCTCTAGAAAGCCCCAAATACCCGTATAGGTTTGATGAGTGAAAGCTCCAAGATCTAGAAATATTAAGGCTATCTTCGAAAGAAGGATTTTTAGTGAAGTGTAGGAATCCATATCATCCTTGAAAGAGGGATATGGAAACCAAAGCAATGATAGCCAATTATGTATGTAGTTTGCTAAATTTTCACTATCTTAGACATAAGGGTGAATTTTAAGTTGACTATTTCATGGGTATCATCCTAGAAATAGGGATTCCTATATTGAGGTTTTGGTTAAAAATTGTTGAACACACCTATTAGGAATTTAAAACACTCAATGGGTGAAAGTTTGTTGTTTTGTCGAAAGACTAGCATCAAAATCTAGAACCAAGCCAACCCATATTTTTTTAGTAAATTAATGTTGATCACTAACTCCCACACATCACTCCCTTAGTAATGCATAATCCCAATATCCGTTCTTAATTGTTTAACTTTAATTATTCATAGCCCCGTATTTATACTAGAAAATCCAAAAAGAAATACTAGTGTAGGAACCTATCTCCCCATTTTATCTGTTTGTACCATTTGTTTGAATTTAACTTATATCTATCATTTTGATTTAACTTTATTTCCACTTACATTATTCCTCATGAATTCGACCCCTACTCCAAAGTTGGGTAAATATATATTGACGACCGCCTTGCACTTGAATTGACGTTTAAGTCAAGCATTATCATAAATGGTGTTGTTGTTGGGGAACAATTTGGAGTATTAAGTAAATTTTAAATTATAGTTACTTGATTGAATTCAAGCTTGTAAATAATTGTTTATGATTTTCTTTGTAGGTAGATGTTATTTCATTTTTAGTTTTACCAATGGCATCTTCCACCAATTATGAGTTGGATGGTAGGAAGTCCTATTTTGACAACCCTTGTTCATATTGTGATGGACATCACTTTAGGAGAGAATGTAACTATACTCCTCGGAGAGAGATAGAATCACTATCTCATTCTTATAGGGAGTGTAGTTGTCCTTTTTGTGGTAGTCAAAATGGATATTAGGATGATTTTCCAAATGCCCCTACACCCTTTTATACTAACTAAATTGCTAGTTCTTCTTATAAGATTAATTGGTTTTATGATGAGAAGAAGGGAGAGAAACACATCAAGTCTAATATTTTTGACCCAAGTTTATTAGCTATTTTAGATCAGTTAGATGCAACGGGGGATAAAATAGAATACATGCATCAAGAATGGACAAGTGTGAAAAAGGAGGTAGTGGGTAAAGAAGAAAATCTTGAAACAATCCCTAACATGCCTATTTCTTGAAAGGAGGTTTGTTAAAAAGAGAAACCAAGCTATGATGATAAGCTTGGTAGCTAAGACTCCTTGGTGACTTCCCAATCATCTGACTCATATGAGGAAGAAGAAGGAAAAATAAAATAAATGATACTAGAGTCAAGAGAAGAATCAAACAAAATCTCTTATAACGATTCTAGTTCATTTTAGGGTGAAGATGCTTAGGAGGAGGATAACCCAAAGTTCGCTGTTGGACCTTGTTCAACCCACTTTTCAACATTATGCTTCAAGGATGTTATGAGGATCCATCCCTTTGAACAAATTAAGAATTATGAGATGACGGAGTGTGACTCCTATATTTTGGAGTTTGACATTCCAAGGGAGCACATTGAACCCCATCCATCGAAGGCTAAGGAGTTCAATTTTTGATGTACAATGAATGGCCTATTGATGTACTCACATTTACCCAAGGAGACAAATCAAAAATCTGATATGTAGTTGGGTAAAGGTTCAAGTCCTCAAAATGGCAAGATTAAAGTTTTCTCTCTATTCCCTCATATTTTCCAAGTTTCATCTTGCAAATTTTAAATCTTCTGTCCCACTGCCACTCATTACATATTAAATGAAAGCTGGGATAGAGATTTAAATTTTCTAGGTGAAAAAATAAAAGGAAGGAGTGGAGGCATCGTGCCACGATGTTAAACTAAGTGCTCAATGGGAGGCAACCCATCATGCCACGCAAGTGGCATGTATCCTTTTTAATTAATCATTCTAGAGTAGATTTAATTTTTGTTTTTCACATGTATAATCCATAGAATATGGTGCTATGAGGTATTTTGATCGAATTTGAGAATGAAAAGTGTGAAATTGGCAAGTTTGGACTGAGCAAGAAAGGCAAGAACCACAATTGTTTGGTCTCAGTTACCACAACCATGGTTCGTGCCCCGCGATCACATAGGATGTATAGCCGCAATCATGGAAATATGACCACGATCGCGGTCTAATTAGCTTAAATACCCATTCAAATGCCATTTCCCCCATGCAATTCTTCTAATTTCTCTCTCAAATTTGTAGGTTTACATTGAATTTTCAAGTACCAACTCATCTCGTGCATTCTCTAATTTGGTAAGTTATCTTAATTTCTTTGGTTTTATTATAATCACATGCTTAGAACCCGTAGTGTAGAAAATGGCTTAAATTAGTGTTTTCAATTATTAAATACATGCCTATTTGAAATTTTCACTGTGGTTAGTTGTTATAGTAGATGTACATGCTAATCGGGAAGTGTTGAGTACCCAAATTTAAGTTTTAAAAGGTTAAAATAATCATGTACTCCATGTGTTCGAGCGAATGCCCCAATAAGTCATGTTTGAATTCTTTTAAGTTTAGGGGCTAATCACACATTCTAGGCTTTAATTAAGCATTTATACTATTGTCATGCCTAGTTGAATCAAAGAATTGGGATTATAATCTCATTTTGAGCACTGCACAGAATCTATCAATTTTAGTCTCAGGTTCTACAATTGCAGACCCGATGACTACGATTGCATCACCACGGTCGTGGTTATCACTTCATGATTGCCATACCAGAGGGAAAATGCAGGCAAACATCAAAATTTTTTGCCTGAAACCCTGTGTTGCTAATTCATGTTCATGCTAAACTCACTCAAATTAGGTCGTTATGATTTGGCCTGAAACCCTGTGTTGCTAATTAGCATTGGGTGCATGAATTCTATGCTAACTTAATCGTAGTTTCTTTCGTAAACCCAGTGATAATGATTCAGGGAAAGCAAGTAAACCTTGGGGTAGAGCGTATCAACGAGGTGTATGGACTCCAAAATGCTAGCATGGAGTAGTTCTATGGAAAATCATATGAGCCAGGGACCTAGATCGCAAATATTTTATATGCTGGCAAAGAAGTTCCCTGGGCCACTACCAAGAGAGACATTGACTTCACAGCTAAGGCCAGACTTTGGCTAAATATTTTCTATCGCAGAGTATCTCCATGCACTCATATGACCATTGGTACATACTTGTGAGCTTGAATGGTGACATATCTTATCTCTTGCATTTCCCTAAATATGGGTGATATTGTGCATTCAGAATAAAAGTATATCAGAAATCATGGAGGTACACATCTTCTCATCCCTTCACTTATCATAGAGCTGTGTAGGAGGGCACAAGTTGAAGATTATGCTACCGATACATAGGTACTCCCAGGCCCCCGCATCATCCCACTCAAATTTAGAGGTGAGGGCGCCTTAGTCCAGAGTAAGAAGAGGAAGGCAGATTTCGAAAATCAACCCAGAAGGACACAGACTCTTGTAGTCCTTCTTCAATCAACCTCGTTGATGACATATAAGGTCAAATGTGGGTTTCTAGAGAGCTACTGTCTATACTACCTCAAGGACCGAGAGAGTCTTCCATCGTTCATCACTCGTATATAGCCCAGTCAGATTATGAGAGATACATGAAGGAGCATAAGAAGTAGGAAGCCACTATAGCTCATTTAGAGAGAGCTTATTCATCCTTGGATACTTCTCAAATAGACCTTAAAGAATCGCATAAGAAGATGGTAAAGAGAGAAAAGAATAGAGTCAAATTTTTTAGAAAGTTGTGGAAGGGGTTGAAAGTCATCTCAAGGTGCTCAAATCCAACCATCCACTAATTTCATTGAGATTTGATAGTGAGGATAAGACAACTGCAGAGTGCTCAGCTAATGATGCGGGTGGTGGTGATGCCGAGTCAGCAGTAGAAGACAGCTCGTGATGTGGATACTGGGACCCCCTTTTACTCTTGTCTTCTTGCACATGCAGTGCGGATGTTGCAATCCTTTCAGTAGGGGATGGACTTAGATTTATTTATATTATTTCGGTGTTGTGTTACTGGATATTTCATTTTATGATTGTTTTGGGATGATGTTTGGATGACCTTTTTGTCTTTGTGTTATGGATGCCACACTTTTGGGTGCTCTCATTTTATGGATAATTATGTCTTTTAGAGTTAATTTTATTTTTACCTTAGTGTTTAGTTTGATTCTGATTGAGACATAGGTGTAGGGGAATTTTGAGTACCCGTACCAGGAGTGTCAGGAATGCAAGGGAAGTCTGAGTACCTGTGGCATTGTATGTTGTAAAGTTGGAATCACTTTGTACACCATTGGCAAAGTCTGAGTAGCCAATTGTCTAGTTTGCCCATTTTGAGCCTTAATGTGAGACTAAGGCTTTGGTTGTTGCCATATTTTAGCAAATTATGTGTGGTGCTAATGTAAAATGAACAACCCTCTCTATCCAAAAATTTTTAAAACAAAATCAAGGGCAAGGACGTGAGCAATTTTGTAACAAAACTTTTTCTCTTTTTGTGGCTACATAAATTTTGACTTGTGAATAAAAACAGATACTCCAAATTTGTCATTATCAGGAGGGACATTTGAGCTACCATGGAAAATTTTGCATGCCATGTGTGGAGAGCTATTTGCATGTATCTCTTGTATACTTGTGTTGTCTATAACTTGCCCCAGTAGTCTTTCAAAACTAATTTTAATTGTATGTATAATTACAATTCCTAGTAACCCACTTTGATCCTTTGGACCTTTCATTGGCAAACTCATAACAAGCTGTTTTCCATTCTTTTTATTCCTCTTTTGAACCATATCCTTCTTGAACTTGAAAATGTAAATCAAAGCTAAAATCCTAAGTTGGGGGTGGTAAATATTGATTGAAGTAAGTTTGGTGCATTGAAGATGTAGTTATATACCTAATGTGCTTTAACATTATGAACAAAGCTTTAGAAAAAGAATGGATCAAATAAAGGAATAAATTGCACGAAAGTTGCAATAAAATAAAATAATAGAAGTTGGGTAAACAAAGGAAGAAAAAAATAGGAATACGAAAAGAAAGAAAATAAAGAAGAGTCGCACGTAGTTGAAAAAGAAGAATTGTAAAATGTGACATAGATGTTCAAGAAAGGGTGCAGCCAGGTGTCTCTAAATGATATCCTACCCTAACCCGAACCTACATTATAAGCTTAGAAAGTTCTTTGAGATCTCTAACCATTTTCTTTCTTTGTAGTGGCGATTGAAAATAGGGGCAAACCTATGGTACAATACTTGTTGCATGGAGATTTCTTTTGTAAGGGAGAGAGTTGTCCACTTAACATTCCTTGTTGCATATTTTGTAGCTTGCTGTGAGCAATTCTTTTTCTTGTGAGGTTATCCTATGAAACAAGTTGAGGTGGGTGATTTTGTCATCTTCCGACAAAGAGGCAAATGAAGTATAGCTTAGTTGTCGTCAAAAGGGAATCACTTCTAGAGTATTGTTTTTTTTGTTTCTTGGTCGCTCTTTGAAGTCCTATGTAGCCTTGAATATAGCAATTTTATAGTGAGGGGTGTAGTGAAATTTTCTTAGCCCATGTGAAATGAGATATTAGTGGTAGTGACTAAGGTTAAAGCCATTGTGATCTTAAAGGCATGAAGTTTGGGCATAAATGATTGCCTCTCATGGTAAGAGGTGGTGTTTCTTGAGGACAAGCAAATGATTTAAGTTAAGGGTGTTGATGAGTGGTGATTTTACCACTCACTCGCACTCACCATTTATGAACATTACCATGATTTGAATGAATAATTGAGACATATTCATGAGTAAATCACTAATATCCACTCTTTGCAGGTATAGAATTGAAAGATAGAAAATGCGGATTAGATCTTACAATAATCAAAACGGAGAAGGAAAAGTGCAGCTAAAGACTTAGAGCAGCAGGGCCTTAGGTACCGCAGTGGCGATCTTTTAACCATCATCGTGGATGTCAACTAAAAGTCATCCAACCGCGATCGCAGAAGTTACCCACAGTCACGTGACAAGGGTCATAGACAAGTGGGTGCGATTGTGGCTCAACGAAAATATTCACCCCAAAGGGATTAATTGGAAATACATGTGGATGATTCCAATTTTGTCAAAAAGACTCAAACCCTAGGCTCATGGAGAAAATTCCATCTTCCCTAATTTTTTGGGCTTAGCTTTGGTAGTTGATAAGCCTTAATTTCTTGGAGAAGAAAATATTGTGTACATTTTGGGTGAAGAATACATTGGAGACTTTCTAAGTAAAAAATTTGCTCACTACCATTTTTGATATTGTGGGAGATCAAAGTTTGAAGTAACATTATCTTAAATCTTCAACAAATTATTTCAATGGAGATTATGGGTATATTTATGCTTATTTATCTTAGGGGTTATAAGTGAGTAGGAGTTAAAGTGTGTGTGGCTATTATTGTTAGCATCTATTTAGTTGTTCATATTTATGGGTTTTATCATTGCTATGCTAATTTGGTTAGGATTTGATGGGTGGAAGCCCCAAATACACATATAGGTTTGATGAGTGAGCTCCAAGCTCTACAAAGCTCAAGGTCATCTTCGAAAGAAGGGTTTTAGGTGAAGTATAGAAATCCATATCATCCTTGAAAGAGGGATGTGGAAACTAAAGCAATGATAGACAATTATGTGTGTAGTTTGCTAAATTTTCACTAACTTAGACATGAGGGTGAACATGAAGTTGAAGATAGCACGGGTATCATCCTAGAAATAAGGATGACTACATTAAGGTTGTGGTTACAAATTGTTGAACACACCTGTAGGTATTAAAAAGAATCAATCGGTAAAGGTTTGGTGTTTTGGTGAAAGACTAGCATCAAAATCTAAAACCAAGCCTACCGATATTTGATTTACTAAATTGATGTTGATCACTAACTCCCACATATCACTCCCTTAGTAATGAATTATCCCAAGATATATGCTTAATTTTTTAACTCTAATTATTTGTAGTCCTGAATTTATACTAGAAAATCCAAAAAGAAATACCAGTGTAGGAACCTATCTCCCCCATTTTATCTTTTTATACCGTTTGCTTGAATTTAACTTGTATCCATCATTTTAAGTTAACTTGATCACCACTTACATTGTTCCTCAAGGATTTGACTCAGACTCCAAAGTTGGGTAAATATATTGATAATGATTTCCTTGTACTTGAATTGACGTGTAAGTTGAGCATTATCCGGCCTGAAGACTACGACCGCAGTAACTGAGACTAGTTCTGCACCAGTTCTTCAACTGCACTTTATTTCTTCCTTTTGATCATTTTAAGCTACAGTCCACATCATTCAATCTCATCAACTATGTGCCTACAAAATATGGATATTAGTGCATTCAATCACAATTATGTATCATTTGTTCATCCAAAGCATGGTAATGTGCACGAATGTTGAGTGCGTATGAGTGGTAAAATCACCACTCATCAACACCCCCAACTTAAACCCTTGCTTGGCCTCAAGCAACACTACCTCATGTCATGAGAGAATAATTAACTATGCCTAATTTTATGTCTCAAAGATCACAATGACTTCAACCTTACTCACTACAAAATGTAGCTCATTGCATATGGGCTATGTTATTTTCCACTAGACCCCTCATCATAAGATGCAATACCCAAGGATACATAGGAATTTAAAGAGAAGCAAAGCAACAAAAATCCAATAATCTAAAAGTGACTGCCTTTTAACCACAACTAAGCAATACTATATTTGCCTCATTGCTCGGGAGGTGACAAAATCACCCACCTTAACTTTTTTACATGCCAACCTCACAAGAAAGAGAATTTCACACCAAGCCATAAAATATTCAACACGTAATTTTAAGTGCTCTTTGCCTCACAAAATATATCTATTCCACAAGTGTAATACCATAGGTTTTCCTCTATTTTCAATTGCCACTACAAAGAAAGTGAGTGATCGAAGATCACAAAGGAATTTTTGAGCTTGTAACGCAAGTTCGGGTTAGGGTAGGATATAATTTATGAATAACATAGCTACACCCTTCCTTTAACATCTACATCACACTATTTAATTCACGTTTTTGACTATGGGCCACTCCTCTTTGTTCTCTCGCTTTTCATATGCCTACATTTTTTCTTCCTTTGCTCACCCATTTTCTTCTATTTATTTTACTAGCAATTTTCAGGCAATTCTCTCCTTTATTGAACCCGTTCTTTTTCTATTCATTTGTTTTCAATGCTTAGGCACTTAGGCATTTCACTTACAACTTTGTGGCCCCAAACTTACTTCCACTGATCTTCAACACCCCCAACTTAGGCTTTTAGCCTCAAGTTGTATTTTCAAGTTCAAGGAGGGTATGGTTCAAAAGAGGGATAAAAAAATGGTTCACGGCTTATAATGTGTTTGCCAAAGAAAAGTCCAAAGGCTCAAAATGGGTGATTAGGGATTACAATTATGCTTGGGTAGGATTTTTAGGATAAGGTGGATTCCCACATCACAAGGATAGCCTATGATCATTTCTCCAACCGCACACAATAAAATCTATCCTTGAAAGACTAATGGGGAAAGTTTTAGATAACACAAGTATACAAGAGATGAGTGCAAAAGGCTCACCACACATAGCATGTAAAAAAGATCCAAGGAGGCTCAATTGATCCTACTGTGAGAGAAAAATTGGACTATCTATCAGTATTTACAAGTCAAAAACTTATAGTCACAAAAAGAGAAGAAGTTTTGTTATAAAGTTGCTCACGTCCATGCCCTTGATTTTCAAATATTTTTGGATGGAGGGGGTTGTTTATTTAGGATTTGCAACATGCTAAATTTGCTAGGTTATAGCTACAACCAAGGCCTTAGTCACACATTTCAGATAGAATTGGGCAAAACAACCATATGGCTACTAAGACCACCAATGGTGTAAAATGTGATCCAAAATTTACAATTTACACTGCGATAGGTACTAAAACTTCCCTTGTATTCATGAAATTTATGCTACGGGTACTCAGACTTCCCCTGCGTCTATGTCTTAAAATGTAATCACGATGCTTTACCCTTAACAATGTCATCACTCAATCTATCATTGGCAAAGCTACTTATGCATCACCAAAATCAAAATAAAACTAAAGTAAAAGTCATAATAATCCATAAAAATGTGGGCACCATCAGAGTGCCCAAATATAGCATCTAGAAACAAAATCAAAACAACATCCAAAATAACATCAGAAAAAAATAAAAATATCCAGTAACACATCAAAACTATACAAAAATGGGGAAAACACCTCCAACTGAAAAGTTAGCAGTGTCTATATTGCATAATCAATAAAAATATAGACAAGAGGATAGAAGCCCTCCCTAAATCTGTATTAGGAGTTGATCTGTCCTGTTGACTCTGTACCATCACCACTGGTATCATCAGCAGGACAATCAGCGGAGGTCTTATCATCACTATCCAACCTAGGTGAAGGTGGTCAATAGTTAGGTTTTAGAACTTTGAAAATGCCATTCACCCTTTCACAACTTTCTGAAGAATATATCTCCCTTCTTCTCTCTCTTCACCATCTTCTTCTGTGACTCCTTGAGGTCCCTGTGAGATATTGCTAAGGATGAATAAGCTTTGTCCAAGCTGGAAACTTTGGCTCCTAACTTCTTCTTCTCTACCCGATATATCTCATAATCTGACTGAGCCATGTAGGAATGATAAGCAGTGGAGAAATCTCCTGTTCCATGAGGTAATCTAGACAATAACTCCTAAACCACCCATATCTAACCTGAGATATCATCCAAGGGGTTGAATGATGACAGCATACAGGAGTCTGTGTCTTCCTGGGTTGATATGCCTGAGTCCACCTTTCTTTTCTTGCTCTGACTAGGGGCAACCTCACCCAAAAATTTGAGTGGGAAGATTCGGGGGCCTGGATGTACCCAGGTATCTTTAACATACTCCTCCACCTATACCCTCTTGGAAAGCTCAGTGATAAGGGATAGAAAAAGAAGTAGTGTACCTTCATGATTCGTGAAGTTCCTCAACTCTGAGATCACAATCTGGCCTATGTTCAAAGTGACGCTAGATAAGAGACAAGCCAAAATCCAAGCTCCCATGTCAGTAACCGTAGTTATGTAAGTACACGACAATACTCTGCTGCAGATGATATTCAACCAATGCCTGGCCTCAGCTGTGAAGTCATCAATCAGAATGTCTTTCTTTGTGATGGCCTAATGTACTTCTTTATCTGGACATAATATGTTTTCCATCTAGGTTCCTAGATCGCATCCTTTTGCTTGGAATTTCCCCATGTCAGCATTCGGCTACCCATACCTCATTAATTTGCTCTACTCTAAAGTTCACTTGTTTTCCTTAAATTTCCATCACTGGGTTTGTGAGAAAAACTATGCTAATGTTTGTAGAAGTCACATACCCAATGCTCATATGCATGCTAGTGGTCCAAGGCAAAACACATCTACCCGATAGCATTGAGTTGGGCATGGAATTCTTGGTGATTTTCCTCTACTTTATCAAAGGAAATAGCCATTTTTGGGAGTAATTTCATCCTTGAAAGAACATCAAAATAGAGGTCTTGGCATTCGATGGCCATAAATCTGGTGTTGTCAAAATCTCCCATCTTGGAGGTTTAGAACCTATAAGCAATGTAGCTCAGACCATCATTAGCATTATCATACAACAACCTTCTAGATAAAACATATAAGCTCATGTGGAAGTGTTATAATGGGTTTTAGGGGAAAAAATAGATGTGCAAGAATTTTAGGTCCTGCAGACACCGCCCTCAGGTATGGAGATCGTAGAGCATTGATCGCGATCGTGGTGCCACAATCGGAATGATTGGGACTATGATCGCAGTACTTTAGACCTTTGTCGACAGATTCTTCACAATGCTCTAAACAAAATTTTAACCCTAATTCTTTGTTTCAACTAGGTATATCAACATTATAATCAAGGAATTTAAGCCTAGAATGTGTGATTATGTCCTCAAACTCAAAAGAATTCAAATTGAACTTATTGGCGAATTAAATTGAACAAATGTTGTACACGATCATTTCAACCATTTTAGGCCTAAATCTGGATACTCAAACTTCCCAGTTAGTGTGTGCACCAACTACAACAGCTAACCACAACAACGATCATCAACAAGTATGTATTTTGTAATTAAAGCATTAGTTCAGGCCTTTGTCTAAACTATAAGTTTTAAGCATGCAATTAAGTTACAAATCAGGGAGTTAGGACAATATACAAAGTTTGGATGATGCAGTTTTAATGAAATGACACTTGGATATACAATGCAAAGCCATAAATTTGAGAGAATTTGAGAGACTTCTGAAAGAGATATGTGTGTGGGGGGGATTGGCATTTGGATGGTCATTTAAACTGATTTGACCATGATCGTGGTCCTAGTTACACAATCGTGGTCACGTAGCCTCCACAATTGTGGTGACATGAACAACGTTTGTGGTAATTGAGAGAAAATAATCAGGCCTCTTGCACTTCCTATTTAGTCTAAACTTTCCAATTTCCATATTTCTTTGTTCAAGTTCAATCAATTTTCCTCCTAGCACCACCTTTTTATGGATTATGCATGAACAAATGCAAAAATAAAATCTACTCTATCATTCATAAAATAAAAGAATAAAGGCCACTTTTCATGGTATGATGGGTTGCCTCCCATTGAGCGCTTAGTTTAATTCTGTGGACCGAATCCTGCACCATTTTATTTTGGGCTTTCACTTAGAAGATTTGAATCTACGTCGTAACTTTTATTCATTATGCAATGAGTGGCAGAGGGATAGAAGATTCAGATCCTCCAAGTTGAAACTTAGAAGAAGCAAGGAAATAACGAGGGAGATTCAAACTCGCTATTTTGAAGACTTAAACCTTTTACCTAATTTCACATTGAATTTTCAGTTTTCTCCTTAGGCAAACGTGAAGACATCAGTGGGCCACTAGTTGAACATAGGAAGTTGAAGTCCTTGGCCATTGATAGTAGGGCTTCCATGTGCCCTTTCGGAGTGTCAAATCCTAAAATATTAGGATTGTACTCATTCTCTTAACAATCCCCCTATTCGCCTAGGTAGATGGATTCTCATCACATCGTCTAAGAACCATGTTGAAAAGTGGTTTGAATGAGGTCTAACCCCTAACTCTGGAATTTCCTCCTCTGTAGTACTTCCTCCCCGAAATGAACTAGAGTCTTCATAAGAGATGTGACTTCATTCTTCTTTTGACTCTAGCACCATTTCTTTTATTTGGTCATCATCATCCTTATTTAACTCAGTTGATTGGGAAATCACTTAGGAGTCTTCGCTGCCAAGATCATCATCATAGCTTGGTAACTTTTCTTGATCACTCTCCTCTTGGGAAATGGGTAAGGTAGTGATATTTTTAAGTTTTTATTTTTTGCCCATTTCCTCAATATTGACCATTTCCCTTCCTAATGCCAAATGGGAGTGATGGATTTCTTGCACATTCTCCCCCATTGTAGTTACACAATCCAAAATAGTTTGAAGCATTGCTTAAGACTAGTGGACCCGATATATTTCTCTTCCTTCTCCTTGCCATAGGACCTATCAAACACATAAAAGGAACTAGAAACTAAGTTAGCATAAAAAGCAGAGGGGGTATTTGGGCAATCACTCTAAAGTCCATCTCAACCACCACATAAAGAACAACCATACTCCCAATAGGATTGAATGGTGATTTTATCTCTCTCTGGGGAACATAGTTACAATCTCGCTTAAAGTGGGGTAAATCATAGTATGGACATGGTTCATCAAGATATCACTTCCGATTACCAAAATCATATTTATCAAAAGATGTCATAGATACAAGTAAATGAAATAAAAATCTACCTAACACAAGAAGTAAAAGAAAATCACAAATCAATATTTACAGGCTTGAATTAAAGCAAGTAAGCTAAAATTCCAAGCTTACTTAATACGCCAAATTGTTCCCCGACAATGGAATCATTTTTCGATAACGTACAACTTACACATCAATTTTAGTGGAATGAGGTTATCATTAATATATTTACCCAACTTTGTAGTCATGGTCGAATCCACGAGGAACAATGTGAGTGTCAATCAAGTTAATTTGAAATAATAGATACAAGTTAAATTCAAACAAATGTTACAAAAAGATAAATATGGGGGAGATAGATATCTACACTAATGTTTTATTTTAGGTTTTCTAGTAAAAATTTGGGGTTATGAATAATTAGAGTTTATCAATTAGGGACTAACCTTGGGATTATGTATTACTAAGGGAAGTGACATATGGATGCTAATAATCAACTTTTTTTTAGTAGATCAAGTGTGGGTAGGTTTTGTTATAGGTTTTGATTCTAGTCCTTCAACAAAACACCAAAGTTTCACCCATTGAGTCCTTCAAATACAAAATGGGTATGTTCAACTATTGGTGACCAAACCTCAATTTAGGCATCCCTACTTCTAAGATAATACCCATGGCATAGTCAACTTCACAACCACCCTTACGTCTAAGATAATGATAGATTAGCAAACTGCACACATAATTGTCTACCAAAGATTTTGTATCCATATCCCACTTTCAAGAATGATATGGATTCCTAAAGTTCTCTCAAAACCCTTCTTTCGAATATGGCTTTGAACTTTCTAATGTTTGGAGCTTTCACCCATCAAACCCATATGAGTATTTAGGGCTTTCACCCACAAATCCTAACCAAATTGGTCAAGTAATAATAAAACATACCAACATGAACTACCAAATAGAAGCTAGCAATAACAAGCCGTACACACTTTAATCCCTATTCAGACATAACCCCAAGAGTAATAAACAAAGATATACCCATAATCTCCATTAAAATGATTTATAAAGTTTAAGTGAATTTACTTTAAACTTTGGAATCCCACAATCTCTAATGGAAGTGAGTTATTCCTCCACTTAGAGGCTGCTCCAATATATTCTTCACCCAAAGTTTATGCAATATTGTCTTTTCCAAGAATAGAGGCTATGAACTCAAGAAACAAAACCTAACTATTGGGGGAGATGGAATGTTATGAATATGAATGAATGAGATTCTTAGGGTTTGAGTCCTCTTTTTTCAAATTTGGAATCAGCCACGTGCATTTACAATTCTGCCCTTGGGCTGCTATTCTCTACCATGCTTCGATCGTATAGGTCTGGCTGCGACCGCGGCTATTGCGACTGCGATTAACTCACACAATTACGATACATTAACTTTTTTGACTTAATCGCTATCACAGTCCTCAGACCGCGTCCACAGTAACTGAGGCTAGCTCTACACCAGGCTTTAGCTACACTTTATTTCCTCCTTTTTATCATTTAAAGCTTCAATCCACATCTTTCTATCTCATCAACTATGTACCTAAAAATGTGGATATTAGTACATTCAATCATAATTATGTCTCTTTTATTCATCAAAAACACGGTAATTTTCACGAATGTTGAGTGCGTATGAGTGGTAAAATCACCACTCATCACAAGTAAATAGACATCTCTAGGTTGGTTGTGTGCATCAGCAGGTTGAGGAAAAGAAAACAAAAGCAAGTTGAAATAGTAGAGAAGAAGAGCAAGAAGTTTAGATTTTCTGAGTAGGGTTGTGGCCAACAGCATAGTGGGTTTGCTAAAAAGAATATCTTGCTCCCTATATATTTTGTTCCATCTCTTAGTTTCCTTATTAGTTCACTTTGGAATTATAGATTTATTTGAATGGTCGTGAATCAGTAATATAGTAAAAACAAGAATATAAGAGCAACTATTTTGATAATCAAATAAATCCAATCAAGATTTACTAAAAAGTCATAAAATCAACTAACAGAATCCTAGAAAGAGAATTTTAACTCCACATAGACATTGAGAAATTACAATCAATCATTCAAAGATACAACATAAAAATAAATAATAATGGAGAAAAAAGTGCAACCAATTTTCTTTGGCCTCCACAGTGGCTCCTAACTCTCTTTATATAGAAGCTATTATAAATATCAAACTTAAAATAAATAAATAAATATATATATATATACATATATATATATAGAGAGAGAGAGAGATAGAACCCCAAATAATATAACCAAATCCAAAAAGGAAGTGGGGAAACTATATCCAAAAAATACTCCACCGCTCTGTAGAGCCTATTATGTGGACAACAATCCCTTGCTCTGGAGGTCATCGTAGTGGCCAGGCAGTAGCTATACATTGTTGCTTCAGTTCTATTAATTCATGTTTCTCACTTCTTTAATGCCAACCATGTGTTTTGAAAGTATTTCCTTTCTTATTTCACTTCAATTCCAGATTGTATATATATTATTATTATTATTGTTTTCTATGTAATCCATTAAGTTTCTTTCTTGATTTCTTTGTATAAGTTCACATATTTATTTTGTTCTTTGCTACAAATATTTTTATCTTACATTGGTTTAATCCTATATATAAAAGTATAATATAAAATATAATCCATAAAATCATTGCTCAAAGAGGAAAAATAAAAATACACAAAATATGAGATAAATAAAACAACATACCTAATGTATTCCCACAAAGTGGGGTCTGGGGAGGTAAGATGTATGCAGTCCATACCTCTACCTCCGAATAAGTAGAGAGGATATTTTCGATAGACCCCCAGCTCAAGATAAAGAATAGTAAATAATAGGGGGGATGGGTGACATAAAAGAAAATCAGTAATAAGAAATGATAAAAATAGTAATCGTAGAAATACTAAATATGAGACAATACTGGCGACACGAAATAAGACAAATAGGAATTAAGACATAAAAAAAAAGGTACCCAGCTATATACCCAGTCCTAGGGTTACTTCCCTAGCTACACAAGATCTCTCCTAAATGCATGCTACAACCCACACACTTATACTAGCCTTCTACCCATATCCGTGCCCTCCATACCTTCCTATCTAGGGTCATGTCCTCAGTCAGCTAAAGATGCTCCATTTCATGTCTAATTACCTTCCTCCAGTATTTCTTCACCTACCTCTACCCCTCCTAAAGCCATCCAAAGCTAACCTCTCATACCTACGGAAAGGGGCATTCGCGCCCCTCCTTATCACATTCCCAAATCATCTTATCCTTCCTTCCCAAATTTTATCCTCCACCGAAGCCACTCCTACCTTCTCTCGAATAATCTCATTCCTTACTATGTCCTCTATAGTAAGCCCACACATCCAACGTAACATTCTCATTTCCACCACCTTTAATTTTTAGATGTAGGGGCGCTTGACTGTCCAATACTCCGCTCTATAGAATATGCCTTTAAGCTTAAGGGACACCTTTTTTTCACACAACATCCCCGAGGGAAGCCTCCACTGCATCATCCATCCTACTCTAATACGCTTAGAGACATCCTCGTTAATCTCACTATTTTCCTGAATCGTAGACCCAAAATACTTAATATTCTCTCTTCTAAATATCCTGGGAGTCCAACCTCACCACCACTTCGTCCTCCTGCCTCAAGTCACTGAAATTGCATTCAAAATATTTTGTCTTTGACCTACTCAATCTGAACCCCTTAGACTTAAGGGTTTTTCTCTAAAGCTCCAATTTTTCACTCTCCCCCCTGTGTCTCATCAATCAGCACTACATCATTAGCAAATAACATACACCAAGGCACCTCACCTTGAATACTCTACATCAACATGTACATCACCAGTGCAAAAGGCAATGGACTAAGAATCCATCCCTGATGCAAATCTATCTCAATCGAAAACTACTTTGAGTTTCCTCCTGCCGTCCTCACCCAGGTCTTCCCTCCATCGTACATGTCCTTAATAGCTCTAATGTACGCCACCGGAACCCTTCTCATCTCCAAGAATCTCCAAAGAACCTCCTCAAGACTCTATCATATTCTTTTTCTAGATCGATAAACACCATGTGTAAATCTCTCTTCTTTTCTCTATACTGCTCCACCGATCTCCTCACCAGGTGGATTGCCTCTATCGTCAAGAAACTAGGCATAAATCCAAATGGATTTTCTGAAATAGACACGACTCTCCTCAGCCTCTGCTCAACCAGTCTCTCCCAAATCTTCATAGTGTAACTCAACAACTTAATACCCCTATAGTTATTGCACTCTAGATGTCACCCTTTTTCTTATATAACAAAATCATCATACTCCATCTCCAAGCCTTAGTATTTTTGCAATTTTAAAAATGTCATTAAATAAATCAGTCAACCACCTCAAACCTTTCCCACCAGCATACTTCCAAATATCTACCAAAATCTCATCTGTCCCCATCACCCTACCTCTTCACATCCTACAAATATCCTCTCTAACCTCCTCAACCTTAAAATACCTACAGTAACTAAAATCACAGCTCTTCTTCCAATGCTCCAGCTCTCCTAACTCAATGCCTTTGTCTGCCTCCTCAATCAAAAGGCTATAAAAGTACTCCTACCATCTCCTCTTAATGTAAACATCCTCCACTAAACACTACCATCCTCCCCCTTAATGCACTTCACTTGATCAAGGTCACGACCCTTCTGCTCCTTAGCCTTATCAAGCCTATACAACATTTTTCCCTATCTTTCTCTTCTAACTCTGTGTACAGGCTCTTGAATGCTACTGACTTAACATCCATAACTGCTAACTTAGCCTCCTTCCTTACTATTTTGTAAACCTTTCTATTCACCCGCTTCTCGTCTTCATCTATACTCTCAATCAACATAACATACACCTCCTTCTTAATCTTCATTTTCTTCTTCACATCTTCATTCCACCATCAGTTCCCCTTATGACATCCTACCCAACCCCTCAAGACCCCCAACACGTCTCTAGTAGTCTCTGTGATACAGCTGGCTGCCCTCTTCTAAATAATATCCACGTCCCCCCTACACTCCTACACCCCCAAAAACCCCATATTTTTCACTATCTCCAGTGCACTAATGGGTGTTAAGCTACCTTACTTAATTCTAGGATGACCCTCCCTGGATCTTTTCTTCTTGAACTTCTTGATAGATAATTCCATCACTAGAAGCCTATGTTGGTCGAAAGATGATCACTCAAAATGACTTTGCAGTCCTTATATAACGCCTTATCTCCCTTTCTAAGTAGTAGAAAGTCAATTTGAGTCTTACCTATTGCACTTCAAAAGGTAATCAAGTAATCCTCCTTCTTCAGAAAACTCAAATTCACTATCACCAGCCCAAAAGCCCTCGCAAAATCCAATAGAGTAGCTCCCTCACTATTCCTACCACTGAAACCAAAACCTCCATGCACATCATCGTAGCCACCCGGTAATACCCTAATGTAGCCATTAAAGTCCCCTGCTATGACAATCTTCTCTGACCTAGGCATGTTTCTCACCACCTCATCTAAATCCTCCCAAAATCTCACTTTCACCTCCTCTTCCAAACCCACCTGTGGTGAATACACACTACACACATGCAATGTATAACCCCCTATGACTAGCTTAATCTTCATCAGTCTATTGCTGACCCTCTTAACCTTCACTACTTGACCTTTTAGCTCCTTATCTACCAAGATGACCACTCTATTCTAGTGCCCCCCACTCCCAGAGTACCACAGCTTATACCCATCCACATCTTTAGCCTTAGATCCTACCCACCTAGTCTTCTGAACATACACAATAATAATCTTTCTTTTTTTAAGAATCTTCACCAGCTCTACGAACTTATCTTAAAGGTTCCTAATGTTACAATACCCTACCCTTAACCTATCTACTCTCTCCTCTTTCCTACCTCTAAAACCCCTTACCAAACCCATCTCAACACCTGATCTATAACCGATACCCACCCCTGCTCTCCCCTTATCACCCTCTCCCAAAATAGCCCCCACCCACAACCCCCTCAGACATAACCCTAATCTACTATCAACCCCTTTATTCACTACTAAAAACCAAAACAAAGCCCTTCACCAACAAATAAACAGACAAAGCCATAGTACAAAAATAGTAGATGAAGGCACTCACAAAGTACACTAATCATCCTAGCATCTAAAAAAACATAATAATAATAATAATAATAATAATAATAATAATAATAAAAACTATAATACAACAAAAACCACCAATAGGATATGTATCTAACCACCACTTTAATCATACGAACAGGAAATAAGAAATAGAAATGAAAACTAGTAAGAAGAAGCAAGAACCAGAATAATAAAAATAAACCAAGCTGTATGAAGTGACTAAAATCAAAATTTAGATACCACCAGTATGCTTGCGGGCTGCTGGTTCCGTCAATTTTGATGTTAATAGCTAGTTGCAAGATAAGGTCACCAAAAAAAGTTGTTGGTTTGCTGGTTCACATCCGGAGTGTCACCGGATTATCGACTATATATTTCCAGAATCTAGGAAATGGTTTTCATCTTACCAACCTACTTGAACACTGATGCACACCTACACCGATGCCAGAGTCAAGCCAATGGAAACCCTAACCCCACCGGCGATAGTAGTGATGAGAATAGAAAAAGGAGAGAGGGAGGGGGAAGATAGGGAGAACTAGAGGAAGAAAGAAAATAGGGAAAGAGAACAAGAGAGAGAGATAGTACCCCTTACCTTTTATTGATGCACCTATGCCATCACCGGTATCGAAATCTGCAAGTCTGATAAAGTGAACATTAAGATTAGAACTTAAAAGTAAAATTTTGGAGAGAGCGAGTGTTAGATCAATACATACTGAATGTATTAAGGTTTAAAAAAGGGGATTTGCCTCTTAAATATTTCAAAATCTCACTTTCTATCAAGAAAGATACAATGTTCTAATCTAATATAAGATAAATAATGATTAAATATATTTATATTTGGCCTCATATTAGGTTCATGGAAAAGGACATATGAAGGTACAATATGGTAGACAAAAAAGAGTCGTGCCTTATAGTTTAGAGATCAGGCAATTATTGTGCATATTAGGGAATGATCAGATTCTTTTCTCCACCTAAGAATGCTTCATATTAGTTGAGAATAGAACAGTACCGGTAGAGGTCGAGGGAGAACCAATTTAGGATGGTGTAGCTCTGATGCAGATATCTTCAACATGATACACATATGTTGATCATTTTTAATAGGTTGAATGGTATAAAGGATATACCACTTATTCTTACTTTTAGTATCAAAGACTACAATATGTTGTTGTTATAGCTCCTAAAAAGGATCAAGCATTAGGGATGAGTGCTTTTTTACTACAAGTAATGGGTCCAATAATTATGGGGATAGATATGATTTATTTTGTAGTTTGACAAGATAAATCATCCTATCATTCATGGCCCTGAGTTTAATGATTCCTATGTATTATTAATTAATTTTCATGAGAGACTTTACAATATGGGGATAGTGGAGAGATATAGGGTTGAGTTTATGACTTTCTAGTTTCAATAATATGCCAAGATGTTGTTAAGGGAATACACAGGGTGCAATTCTATAGGTTTGCCTCCATTCCATAGAAGTATGTGCTGCATACCATAAGGGATAGAAAAATAGATGATTTCACTAATCATAAGCAGGTGAACATATCTGTTGCTGCCTATGAGGACAAATTTCATTTTTTGTCTCAATATTTTTCACAATTATTGTTGAATAAAAGGGGGAAAAGATTCATAACTCTAGAAAAGAGTTGAACACAAGTATTTATATTTTTAGAATTTAGATGACACATTTTGGTAAAACCTTCTAGGAGATAGGTGATTTTGTTAAAAAGCTAGAGGGTGTGGAGAAATATATTTATGTCAAGTTATTATAAAAAAATGTTCATATTGTGGGAAATTTTAGTGGTTCTTATTATTAAGAATATGGTTTGCAAGGATATCCTACCTACCTCTTTCAATTTTTATGTAGGCGTTTACTAGGGTCCATAAGTAGTCAGCCAGTAGTCTTTAGTCTTTGGTTGTTATATTATTTATCTTTATCAGCTCAGTGATACACCATAGATCTTACATGTTATTAGTTTAGTGGTTTGGTTGAATTCAAAGATTTTTCCCTAATTTGAGATTATCTTATCAGTCGGGCCAACAACAAGGTTCTTAAGCCTTTTTTCAAGCAGGTAGAGGAGGCAGAGATAATGGTCAAGGTCATCCACATAGTGGGAATGGTGATCACTAGGCTAGTAGTGTAAAAACTATGCTAATCATGATAGTGGGAAAGTAGATAGAGGTGGTCATCTGCCTAAAAGGGGTATAAAGGTCAATGTTATGCTTTTAATAAGTTTTCATAGAGACATCAAAAATAGTGGTCATAAGTACTCTTCTTGTTTGTGATTAGATGACCACTATTTTCTTTGATCCTAGTTTAAAATTATCATATATGTCCACTATATTTGAATATCTAAATTTCTTATTAGGTTGGATAAGGATTGTGATATACTTGATACTCTGATGCATGTGTCCATTTTAGTTGGGGATATAGTTATCATTGATCAAGTCTATCATGCCTGCTATATTTTATTCATGAGATACTAGACTTGGATGATTTAGTAATTTTAGACATAGTGGATTTTGACATCATTCTTAGGATGATTTGGTTATCTCTATGTAGTGTAATTCTTGATCGTCATTCCAAGATTATAATAGTACCTATGGTTAGGGATGTACAGATTATAATAGGAGGGTGAATATAATCTAACTTCTATGAGAGTTTTTTCTTTCATTTTCTTTAAAAAGCTGGTTGGGAAGGTATGTCAGGCTTTCTTATCCCATCTTTGGGATTGTAGTGCAGAGATCCCATCTGTTGAGTCACTTTCTCTGATGTGTGACTTTCTAAAGTTCTTTCTTAATGATTTTCCTAGTATTCCAAAAGATTGTGGTATTGATTTTTGTATATATTTAGAGTCGAACACTCAAATCATATTTATTCCTTCTTATAGGATGCCACCAGCTGAGTTAAGGGAGTTAAATACCTATCTATCAAAATTGCTAGATTAGGGTTTTTCCATCAGGTGTTTATCCATTGGGTGCGCAAGTATTGCTTGATAAATAAATAGTATGGCGGTCTATGTATGTGCATAGACTATCCATAGTTGAATAAAGTGATAATTTAAAACAAGTATCCCTTACCCCGCATAGATGATTTTCTTGATTAGTTATGAGGTGCTCAAAATTATCAAAGATTGACTTAAGGTCTTATTTATCAGTTAAAGTTTTATGCCAAAAACATTCCCAAGATTGCTTTTTAGACCTATTAAAGGTACTATGAGTTATTGGTGATATACTTTGTGTTAACTAATGCCCATATTACTTTTATGGGATTGATAAATGAGGTATTTAAGTTATACTTAGATTCCTTCATAATTGTTTTCAATGATGTATATTCTAAGAGTTGGTAGAAACGTGAAGATCACTTCTGTATTATGTTGGGTTATCTTAAAGAGAAGTATGTATATGGCAAATATTTTAATTTTTATCTCGAGTTCTCTTTGGTGTTTTTCTTAGAACATGTGGTATCAAAAGAGAGGGTTATGGTAGACTTATAAAAGATGAAAGTGGTTAAGAATTAGACTAGGCCTACCTTTGTGATTGAGGTTTATAGATTTGTGGTTTTTTCTAGCTATTACCATAGGTTTGATGAAGGGGTTCTCTTCTATTTCCTTGCATCTGACTCATCTGACTTATATAGACTGAGGAATTTGAAAAGAGATTTTAAAAGATCAACACTTAAATGACAACATCTCTTATTTTTGACTTATTTGTGGAGGGCAAGGACTTTATTATATATTGTGATGCCCGACATTCTAGTTTAGGTTCTATTTTGATGCATGAAAAAAATTTGATTACCTATACTTCATGAAAAAATAAGTTACATGAGAAGAATTATCCTACTGATGACCTGGATTTGGCAGTTATGGTTTTTGCATTTAAGATCTAGAGATAATATTTATGTTGGTGTTATGTGAAGTATTTAATGACCACGGTGGCTTGTAGCATATCTTTACTCTAAAGGAATTAAATTTGAGGTAGCATAGGTAGATGTAGCTATAAAAAATTATTATGTGACTATACTCTATCTCCATAACAAGGCCAATATGGTAGTTGATGTGTTGAGTAGAATGATACAAAGTATATTTATTTTAGCTTGCTAAGAAGTTTCAAAATGTCCATTGGCTGGGAAAGTTCATTCTCTAAACAATAGTTTCATGTGACTTGAAGGGTCGATAAAGGTTGTTTCCTAATGAGTGTAGAAGTGAGGTCTACATTTCATTATCAAATCAAGGCTAGGAAAATCTAAGCTACAAAGTTTTATAAGATTTGTGACAAAGTTCTTCAAGTTGAGGCCAAGAAGGTCGTCTTGATAATGAGGGTGTGTTGCGGATTAAGGGATGAGTTTGTGTGGTAGGTGTTGATGATTTAGTTCCTACAATACTTGGTGAGGTACATAGCTTAAGATATTCTCTATATATTAATGTGACCAAGATGTACCGTGATTTGAGGTAGCACTATTCATGGGGACAAATAATATGATATATAGTAGATTTTGTGTCTAAGTGTCAGAACTATCAATTTGTTTGAAGTATGAGCATCAAAATCTGGGTGGTACTATGCAAAGGATACCCATTCTTGAATAAAGTGGAAAAGGATTTCTATGGACTTTGTTCTGGGCTTCTTAAAACTTTGGGGAAGTATGATTTGGTATGGGTTGTTATGGATAGTTTGACTAAGTTAACACACTTTATTCTAGTGTATGTTACTTATAATGCATCTAACCTAGATAAAATTTATCTCATAGAGATTTTTAGGCTTCATGGGGTTCCTATTATCCTATTTTTATTATTCTAAATTGGTGTATATAGATTACCTCTAACTTTAGAGGGAAGCAACATGAAGATTTAGGTACTGGATTGGATATAAGTACCATTTTAAACCCTCAAACCCATGGATAGTCTGAGAGGATGATTTAGGTATTAGAGGACATAATTCAAATATGTGTGATGGATTTTGGAGGTCATTAGGATTAGTTCTACCTTTGGATGAGTTTGTATATATTAATAGTTACCATTTGAGAATTGGCATACCTCCTTTCAAGGATTTGTATGGGTGGATCTCTAATTGGATGGTTTGATGCATTTAAGGAAAGACTTTTTGGTAAAGATCTTTTGGAGGATTCATTGGAGAAGGTATGATTTAATCAAGAGAAGTTTGTTCCAACTCAAAGCCGACAGAAAGGGTATACAGATAGTAAGGTAAGAGATATATATTTCCTTAAAGGTGAGCAAGTGTTGCTCAAGGTTTCACCCATGAAGTGTGTAATGAAATTTGGAAAGCGTGATAAGCATAGTCTAATATATGTTGGACAGTCGAAGATTTTAAAGGTTATGGGGCCATTGGCTTATAAGTTACCCTTAACTTTGTGATTGTTGGAAGTTTATCTCGTGCTTCATATTTTAATGTTAAAGAAGTATCATGGAGATAGTAACTACATTATTTATTGGGATTCTATTTTGCTAGATGAAAACCTCTTTTATGTAGAGGAACCGATTCCCATGCTTGATAGGAGTATTAAAAAATTTATACTAAGGAGATTCTGTCTATAAAGTACCAGCGGAAGAACTATCCTATTAAGAAGTCCACTTAGGAGTTTGAAGCTTATATGTGTAGCTAATATTCATAGTTTTTCATCAATTCAGGTCATTTTTGCTTGTTCTTCCCACTTTCATCTAGTTTTTATTTGGGGGTGAACGACTGCTTACTTAGTATCTAATGTGATAACCTATCCTATTGTTATTGCATTGTGTAGTTTGTAAGTTCTTAGATAGTGTTTTCCCTAGGATGAGAGTTATTAAAATCTCATGCTAGGGTACTTTTTGATGAAAATTGAGTGTAGAGATTATTTGTGTCTCATGGTCTAATTTTTTAGGGTTTTTTGGTTATGACATAATAGATAAGAATATAGAAACTTTCAGAATAAGAAATTGGCTTGTAGAACTCTGATTATGGTATTTGTCACCATATGATAAATCTATGTTGTTGAAAAACCAAAAGATTATTGTAAAAGGGGAAAACTACGAGAAGTCCCCTGAGCTACTATTTAAGGACCACCTTAGCAGCCACATTGCTTTCTTGGAAAGCTACCATAGTCTTTAGTGAGTTTACTGATGGACCATTGTATCCTCTAGCCACTATAGCTCGATAGTTGTAGCAGATAGGATATCGCTACAGCGGTCATCAAGAAGTGTTTGATTCCTGATTTCCTAGGTTTTACATTATTTTCTCTCAAACATCCAATTTTTCACCCAACGCTTGAGAGAGGAAATTTTTTTCATTCTTGTGAGATTCATACTATTGAGGTAAGTTTACTTCACCCTTATAACATAGGATTAATTCTCTTAATTCGTAGAATTACTATAATAAAGTTATGGTAAAATTCATTGGTTTAAGCCCTTAATTGATGAACTGGTGAGAATTGTCTATGGGTAGTCCTAAAATCACTTGATAATTGTAATAAGTTGTTAGATTGTACTTCATAGTGTAGAATTATTTCCCTTTAACATGGATTATGGGGATTCAGGGTAAATTAATGGGTAAAAACCCCAAATTAGTTATTTGTGCTAAAAAAACTAAGGTATAATTAGTGAATTTTAGCCTCTAATGCCTAAAATTAAAGAGTAAGTTATTGAGTACTCTTTATTTCTTATTTGTTAGACCAAAACCTATCCAAAGCTACAAGGAAAGGCAAGGCTCTTACAGAAAATTTTTATTCAAGCTTGTTTTTGAGGGAGGTTATGGTTTTAGTATAAGTGTAAACCTAATGTAGACTCCATGCCTATTCATAATTTAAGTATTTGGGAATTGGTCTTGGGGCATATTTTTGATGGACAGGTTTGGTTTATATTGTTATATGCATGAGACAAATTGTATGAAATTAAATGTCTTTTATGATAATAAATTATGCACTTGAATTACTGGTGCACTATCATACATTTGAGTGATATTAGCTGCATTTCATGATATTATTATATTCGGTGGTTTTGGTGATGTACCATGATCTTATGACGATTGTGATGCTTAAATTAGGGAAATTTTCTAGTACAAAGGCCTTTTATATGGATATAATATGCATCTATGGTATTTGTAGGTCAAGTTTGTTCGGAGTAGTGAAGTATAGGAAATTGGCACTTAAAGTCATTAGACAAATCAACCTAGGATCGTTGGATCTGACGACGGTCTCACTATTGCTATTATGGGTTGAAGATTAGAAGTGATACTTAGGTGGTGTTTTAATGATCCATTCTATAATTGTACTTAGGAGTAATAATTTTTAGATAGATCTTATGAAGTGAGTCAAAAAATAATGATGCAAATGTTAAGTATAAAGAGAATTAGACAAGAGGATCCCATGATCATGTTATGATTCAATGAACATGTACTAAAGATCGTGGGGGAGTATTCTACAAACAGTAAGTTAGAAGCTACAAGATGGAATAATAGTCATAGGAGAAAAGTACAAGCTTGTCCTGAGCATCAATCTAGCAAACATCTACCAATGTTCAAAGTGAAGCATCAAACAACAAGCTCTAAGGAAGATCGTGGTATCTATCCACGATCATACCTTACTTTGTTTGAGGCACTGACTTAGCAAATCCCATTTTTTTTATGATAGGTTTTCTTTATATCGATAAATACTCCTATTAGGTTTATTGTTTCAATTTATATTTTGTTACTACTTTCAAGGGATACTATTTTTTTGCAAGTACAAACATTGATTTTAAGGGTTTTAATTCAAAGTAACATTAGTGATATTCATCTTATTCTAGTAAGTTCACCGTTATCTTTTCTTCTCAAGATTATTTTCGTGTTCTTGCAATCATAAGTGGCCAAACACCACTATAGCATTGTGGGGACATGTCGGATTAACAAAGTTGTCTTCAAAGTACGTGATTCTCAAAGGATATTTGGGCATGTAGTGTGATTCTCCCTAACTTGATTTCTTTCTAACAGTGTTTAATTTTAGGACTCACCTTATCCTTATATGTAATGAAAAAAGGTGTAATGTATGGGAATAGAGAATTAACAGTAAAACTTGGAGCTATCAACCTCCATTTAATTAGCATGTGTCAGTAAATAGGATAGCTGATATACGATGCATAATAGGGGTTAGTAATGAAAAATGATATAATTTGTTTAGACGAAAATTACCTATTGATTCTTCATGAAAAGCATCAAATATTACTAGTGCAACAAACATATAAGTTACAAAGTTATAGGGAACACAGTTCTAGTGCCTCTCATATCTTGATTACAAATCCAATGAAATCAACAACTATTACTGTTGGAATTTTGAATTACAAAACCCTACTTTTATTAGAGATTATTCACTGATCGCATAGATAAGAACTTCATAAATATATTAACCTATTCTTTACAAATTGACCCCAACCTAGTTGGTTTCTACAAATTTGATCAATAGTTGCTTTATAATTTTATTAGAGGTGTAATTTGGGCAATTTCGCATTTCAGCACCATTGTCAGGGAATACGGTTAAAGAATTAATTGATGTATTTATTTGACTATTTATTTTTATTTCCTGATTTTAAATTTTCCATTCTTTCTAAGGTGCACTAAAATACCCTGGGTTTGGAACCTTCAAAAATTTCCTAGATTTTGTTATCCTGGACATCATATGACTTATGGGTACTAGTTTTATGATAGGGTATGACTGGTATGCTCTTGGTCATATGCTAACCAGTGTTTGTTGGTGGGTTGGATTGGTTTCTAGAATGGATCTAATTTGGGTGGGTATGAGTCATATAGTGTGTAACAGTTTGTATGGTTTGGTTTCTGCTTCACTTACTTTGACACTTAGAAACTCAACTTAAATCTGAGTACAAATGGCTTCCCATGAGTCATAAGTTAGGGTATGAGTTGCACCATTGACTTATATGGTAGGCAGTGTTTAAACATCCTTTGATTCTATTCTTTTAGGGATACGATTTTAGGGTACTAATTGTATGGTTGGGTATTACTTGGTTTGGGTAAGTCGTATGTTAGACAGTATTGGGTCTAAGGAAAAGGCCTAGGGTATGAGTGGTGGGTACCACTCGTATGGAAGGGTACGATTGGTATGGGGTAGTCTTACCATCTGATAGGAAATTTAACCAGTTTAAGTTGGGGGTAATCTGGATATTTCCCCTCTTAACCTCTTAAGGAACCACAACTTATATCACAATTGGGATATTATTTACCCTATTATTCTAATCTTAGAAACTTAGAAACTCTTTAATTCTCTATAAGGATATTGGGTAAAGAAAGGCTAGGGTTTAATCTATAAGATCAATTTGGGGATTGTAAGGGTTATTTCTCTCCATAATCTTCGTAATTTATGGCATGTACTTCTCCCTCATTGTTAGTTCCAACTAAAGACATGTTTTATACAATGTTTTCATAGCACAATTTTTGTATGGTTTTTGGGTTTTCAAATATATGTTGGGGTTTTGGTTATAAATGCTTGGTTATAGTTTTCCCATGTTTTAATTATGAATTTGTTTCCTATAATGGTGTTTTGGACAATTGGTTTCATGGGAAAGGTTAATTGGTAGTTGGAATTGGTTTTGGAAACACTTTTGCCTCCAACATATTTGATAAAATGCCTGTGATATTGCTTTTACTATATTATTGGACTTTTAATGGAAATATTTCATGGTATGGTTTTGTAATGGAACCCTAAATGGTATAAATTGTTTAAATGATTTTGAATGGTTAAATGGTAAGGTTTGGAAGTCATGGTTTTTTGAATTAAACATCCATGCAGGGTACAAAGGAATCTCCCAAATAAACATGATAATGAAAAAGTTATGGGGTACATTGGATTCCCCCAAGCAAGCTTAATAATGGTACACTTATAGGGTACATAGGAATCCTCCAAGTCAACCCAATAATGTAATCTATGGGAACCAGGGAATACCTTATTTTTAAAAGGTTGGATAAGGACATTGCTTGCAAGCTATAGTTGATATGACGATACCACTACTTATAACCTTGTTTAATAATAATAGAATAATTGTTTGGTTGGATGGTAATGGTTATAATTTGGTAATAGTGGCGGAGTGTGATAGCTAAACATGATAGTGTGAGTCCAACGAACGGCAGTGGATATTTATATTTTTTGACATGAGGATTGGTCATAGTGATCATATTAGATATGATGAGGTGCATGGGAATCCTTTAAGTACACTATAGTATGTATTATGGAGAGCGAAGGGTACTTGGGAATTCGCTACTCTTATGGTATCTCTAGTTCATATGGCTACATACATCGGGGTCCATTCAGGGGGTTACAATAAACCTATATATTCCGTGGGTAGTTTTAGGATGGTTAAGCTACACATACTTAGGTTAATAGTTTTAAAGGTATGTTAAACCCAACTCTCTTTACCGACATGGTTGTGTGTGTATATATATATATGTATGGTTATGTGCATATGGTGGGTTTACTTGGTTTTATTAGATTACATTATGTTATCCTTATCATGAGTTCATGCTAGTGGTCACCTACTCGAGCGACTATATTCCCACGCAATGCAGGAACCTACCATCTACTCCTCCTACCTATTGATCGAATCCAGGATCAGCTATTGGATTGAAGTGGTGATCTTCCATATTTTGGAAATATTTATTTCATATCAGGGATGTCTTTACATACTTTATTTATTTTATGGATATAGGTTTTTGCTATGGTTGGGGGCATGTCCCAACTGGATATTATTTTTCTTTTGGTTAGAGGCTTTGTCTGACTACTATGGGTTGGAATGGGTGGTGTCGGTATTAGTGTTAGCATTAGTATTGGCATTGGTATTGGAGCTAATATCGTTTGACAAAATTTATGATTGTTCCATCCCTTTATGTTATGTTATCGATAGGAACATGTTTTTTATATTGGTTTGGTTATGGTTGTTAGTTGGTAATGGATGGTTGGACTTATTTGGGTTGGTAACGGTTATATACCAACCTCAGAATATGGAATTGCAATAAATATTGTCTTGTTATAAGTTTCAAAATTTATCCAACTTAGGGTATGCATATTTCGAGGTTGGGTTGGGTAACGGGGTTCGTCCCCAATCCTGTATAGACTTAGGATGCCCATTACGACAAGGCCTGGGTTTGCTTCATGTCAAGTTGGTATCAGAGCTCTAGGTTCATGGTCAATTGGGAGTCCACCAAGCCGTGTTGAGTAGAGTCTCTTTTAAGGGTGTTTAGTGTGCCATACTCATAAGAGATAGGCTACAAGGCATTTAGGAATGTTTCACTTTCTTGGTATTCTTTTTTAAAGCTTGGAGTCTAAGTACAAGAATCTTCTCAAATTCTTGTTTTGTTCATTTTTTAGATCATGCCTCGATGATTGGTGATGCAAAGAAACTCCTTTTGTTCAAACTAGAAACAATATTGAAGGGGCAAGTACTTGTCAGGGAATCCGTACTCAGTCTAGGGGTCCCGTACTTAGTTGCTGTAGAGTTCCATCATTTGCTACTAGTCCTCCTCAGGGTGAGGTAATAAATGCAAAATTTTATCAATCTATTCATATTATTGTTCTGTAGGTTACTGGTCAGGCTGAGCGAGATACATCTAGTTCATCGTCTATTGAGGACACATAGGTTCGCCAATTATAAAGATGGATCCTTTTACTTTTACTGGTGTGTAGATGGAGGAGGATCCTCAGGGTTTCTTGGATGAGATAGAGAAAATCTTTAGTGTGATGCAGTCCATGAATATGGAAGGGGTAAATTTTTCTACTTATCAGCATAAGGATGTGCCATACCAATGGTACGAGAAGTGGGATAGGGTGAGAGGTGATGTTGAGAAGTCAACTATGTGGGAGACTTTCTCTAATTCTTTTCAGGATTGCTTCTATCCTCAGGAGTTGTGGGAAGATAAGGTGGAGGAATTTGTCAATCTGAGATAAGGGAAAATGTCTGTCAAAGAATATGCTTTGAAATTTCACCAATTGTCTAGGTATGCTCTAAAATTGGTATCTGACAGTAGGGATAGGATGAGAAAGGTCACTTTTAGACTATCTCAGGATTTGATCTTTAAAAGCAAGACTACAATGTTGATTAAGGACATGATTATTTCTAGGTAGGTAGTTCGTATGGAATATATGGAGAGGCAAAAGAAAAAGTAGGCTAAGTTTGGAGAATGGAGGGGTAAGAAATTCAGGTCATATGAATAGGGTGGTGCTCAACAGCAAGGTTATCGGGATGGCGATATATGTCCAAAGAAGAAGTGGGGGATTTTTGGTTCCTTCTCTTCAGCTAGTGCTTCTCAACTAAAGCAGTCTGGTGATAGACGTAGTGGGGTGGTGATAATTTTTAGGCACAAAGTACCAAATCTTAGGCGAGTGGGGCTCAGTCAGCCTCATCGTATCCTGTTTGTCGATTTTGTGGTTTGTTGCATAAGGTTTTTTGTGATAAGGGGAAGGACAAATGTTTCAAATATGGTCAGCCAGGCCAAATGCTTAGAAACTTTACGGTTGGTAAGGGTGCTTCAGGAGTGGGCAAGAGTCTAGTTGCTTCATCTTTAGCTCTGCACCAAAGTGTGCTATTTCTGCATCAGTTTCTTCTTCTGGTACCGACACAGGTTGGAATCGGCTATATGCTCTTGCTACTCGATAGGAATTTAAGGCATCACCTGATGTTGTTAGTGGTATATTACAACTCTTTTATTATGATGTGTATTGTTTTCTTGATGTGGGTCCACTCTCTCTTATATGACCCAATCTGTGGCTGTGTATTTTTGTTTTGATCACGTGGTTATTTCAGATCCTTTTTTTTCTACCCCGATAGATGACTCTATGGTTGCTAAAAGAGTCTATAGAAAGTTTCTGGTATCTGTTGGTAGAAAGCAAAATGTGGTAGATTTGTTTAAACTTTATATGGTGGATTTAGATGTTGTTCTGGGATGGATTGTTTACACTCTTGTTATACGTCCTTAGATTGTCGGACACATAAGGTTGTCTTTAAGTTCCCTGGTGAACAGGTTATTGAGTGGTATGGTGGTTCCCTAGCTCCTAAGGGGAGGTTTATTTCATATCTTTGAGCCCAGAGGTTAATATCTAAAGGGTGTCTCTATAATTTGGTCTAGGTTAAAGATTCAAACTTGAAAGGTTCTACCTTGAATTCCATTCCGGTGGTAAATGAGTTTCCTGAGCTCTCTTCGGATGAACTTCCTAGTGTTCCTCCAAATAGGGAGATTTAGTTTGGTATTGATATGGTTCCAGAGACTCGTCCAATATCTATTCCTCCTTATAGAATAGCTCCGTCTTAGTTGAGAAACTCAACAAACAACTTAAAGATCTTTTAGATGAGGGTTTCTTCTATCCTAGTGTGTCCCCTTTGGGTTCACTAGTACTATTCATGCATAAGAAGGATTACCTTTGTATGTGCATTGAATATTAATAGTTGAATATGGTGACAGTTAAGAACAAGTATCCTTTTCAAATGATAGATGACTTGTTTGATCAGTTGCAAGGTGCCAAATTCTTTTCTAAGATAGATCTTTGGTCTGGGTATCATCATCTTAATATTAGGGAGGTGTATATCCCTAAGACATCTTTTCATGCTTGGTATGGGCATTTTGAATTCTTGTTTCTGTCATTCGGTTTGACTAATGCCCTGATGAAGTTTATGGATTTGATAAATATGGTTGTCAGGTAGTTTTTGGATCTTTTTATCATTGTATTCATTGATGTCATTCTGGTTTATTCTAAAAGTAAGGTGGATTATGCCAATCACCTCCGTGTGGTGTTGCAAACCTTGAAAGATCAGCAGTTGCATGCAAAATTCTCCAGGTGTAAGTTTTAGTTGAACGTTGTCACATTATATCTAGTGAGAGGATCATGATGGATCCACAAAAGGTGGTGGTGGTTAAAAGATAGTCTAGACCCATGAATCCAACTGAAATTTAGAGCTTTTTCGGTTTGGCTGGGTATTATAGGTGGTTTGTGGAAAGTTTCTCGACGATAGTTACCCCATTGACTAAGTTGACTCAGAAGAGGGTAAATTTCTCTTTGTTGAATGCTTGTGAAGGTAGTTTCGAGAAGCTGAAGGATAAGCTAACTTTGGCTCTAATTTTGACTTTGCCTGAACGCAATGAGTGGTTTGTGGTTTATTGTGATGAGTCCTGTATAGGACTTGGATGTGTTTTAATATAACATGGGAAGGCAATTTTCTATGCTTCCAGGCAGTTAAAGGTGCATAAGAGTAATTATTCTACTCATGATTTGAAGATTTTATCTTTAGTTTATTCTTTGAAAATATGTCAACATCATTTGTATGGAGTGCACGTGGATATCTTTTCTTATCATAAGAGTCTATAGTATGTGTTCACTCAAAAGGAGATAAATCTCAAGCAGAGGAGATGGTTGGAGCTTCTCAAGGACTATTATATGCCTCTTCACTACCACCTAGGTAAAGCTAACGTGGTTGCTGATGCTCTTAGTAGGTTGTCCATAGGGAGTTTAGCTCATGTTTATAAGGATAAGCAAGAATTAGTGAAGGATATTCACCGTTTGGTTAATCTTTTAGTTCGTCTCTTGGACTCCAATGATTGTGGTGTGATGGTATAGGGAGTGGTTTGGTCATCTCTTGATGTAGATATCAAGGAAAAGCAAATGCTATATCCCATCTTGATGAAAATCAAGAGTGAGTTTGGTGTCCAAAGGGTGATGGTGTTTTAGATCAGTGATGATAGTACCTTAAGGTACCAAGAGAGGTTATGTGTTCCTGACGTCGATTGTTTGTAGGATTTTGGATGAGATGCATGAATCACGCTATGTTGTTTATCCCAGTTTGACAAAAATATATCATGATCTCAATGAGAAGTATTGGTGGAATGGTATGAAGAAGGATGTGGCTAATTTTGTGGCCAAGTTTTTAGTGTGTCAACAAGTTAAAATTGAGCACATGAGGCCTGGAAGGTTGTATCAGGAAATTGATTTTCATGAATGGAAATGAGAGGTAATCAATATGGATCTCGTTATCAGTCATCTACGATTTCGAAATAAATTTTTTTAGTTTGGGTCATTGTGGATAGGATGACAAAGTCCGCTCACTTCTTTCTAGTGAGGACTAACTTTTCGACTGAGGACTCTGCACGGTTGTATCTTCATGAGATTGAAAAACTGCTTGGGGTACCTATTTCGATTGTCCCTGATCGTGGCATACAGTTTTCATCTAATTTCTGTTGGTCTTTACAGAAAGGTTTGGGGACCAAGTTTAGTCTGAGTACTACTTTCTACCCACAAATGGATGGGCTAGCAGAGAGAACTATTCAGACATTAGAGAATTGATTATGGTGGAAATTGGGTTGAGCATTTACCTTTGGTTGAGTTATCCTACAAAAATAGCTATTATTCTAGCATTAGGGTGGCCCCTTTTGAGGCATTGTATGGTAGGAGGTGTAGATCTCCTATTGGTTTATTTGAGCTTCGTGAGGTAGACATGTACAGTCAAAATTTGGTTTATCAGGCTATGGAAAAGGTGAAGGTGATTTGGAATAGGTTTAAGGATGCCCAAAGTCGCCAAAAGTCCTATGTGAATGTAAGGCGTATTGACTTGGAGTTTGAGGTTGGGGATAAGTTATTCCTAAGGGTATCTCCATTTAAGAGAGTAATGTGATTTGGAAAAAAGGTGACACAACCTGAACCAGGGTGTTGTCATGATGGACATTCCAAGTCCATCCATGACTGGAGACCACCCCCGTTACCCAACCCAACTAACCTACACGTATCCTAAGTCGAATGAATTCTGAACATATAACAAGAAAGTATTATTGAATGGTCTAAGACTCTGGCATAGGTGTATATCCGTGACAACCCAAACAAGTCCAACCATTTGATACCCAACCAATAACCAATACCAACCAAACCTTAGTCCAAACCATAACTGTATGATTTCCATTATAATTATATATAATCCCATAATAAAAGTGGATGGAACAACCAACAATCCCTTCAACTGGTGTAAGCCCCAATACCAATACCAGTACTAAGGCTAACACCTATACCAATCCCTCTATACCAACCATAAATAGTTCCACAAAAGCCTCTAACCAAAAGAATACCAAAATTCGGTTGTGTAATGCCCCGAATCTGGTACCCAAAATGTTACACGGTGCTCAATGACCCCGAAGGACCACAAGCTAACCCATGTCTGATATCTGTAACTGGGCACTACATAATATACTGTATAAATATGGAAAAAGGCTGAAAGGCCATAAGGTTCAAATATTTATTAAAGCATAACATCTGGAAAATACAATATATCAATACCAAAACAAAACTGAAATAACTGTATGAACATGCTATAGTCTGAAAGCCACTAAAAATGACTGAATAAGGAGTTGATGGGACATGTCCCCAACTAACTCTAACTACTAAAATAAACTAAGTACTAAAAGAATGAAATAATCAAAAAATAACATCCTCGAATGATAAGACTCACTGCTAGTATGACTGCTAAAACTGGAATGCTACTGATGCTCTGGAGCTTGTGCTTTTGAACATATGGTATAAAACACCATAGCGGAAAAGTGAGGATAGATGCATAAATACGTGAACTGTAACTGAATTCATGATAATACTAAATCTGAATACTAATAACATGAGTTTTGTGTTAACTGAGTGACTGTGTATGACAGTCCTGATTCTAATGGAACTTGCTAAGTTCCATGCTGAACTGGGTGACTGTATCTGACAGTCCTAAATCTGATGAACTATATGAGTTCTTTTACTGAGACTGAGACTGAGATTGTGACTGTGGGAAATATTCATCTAACCAACATGCCCCAAATAAGCTATTATAGGTGAGTTGGGGTCCAATCTGTAACCCCAAGTGAAAGGGTGTCAATATCGCGCTACTGGTAAGGACAAGCTGTGTCTGACCCTCATCTGATAGTGTCCCCAAAAGATAATGGTGGGACCCTCATCTAACAGTGTTAATCCACCTCATCAACCCTCATCTATCAGTTTTGATGTCTCAACCTATGTTGCCTATATAGTTTTAGAATGCAAGGATTTCTTCTAAAGATCACACCCTCAACTTTCAGTGTGTGTGGGTTCACTATGTGATTATTCCTACTCCTATCTTAATAGACACAGAAACATGATTGACTAAACTGGACTGGGTTCAGTAAGTTCCGTTGACTAGAGGAATATTACTAAGATTACTGAGTTACTAGGATTTCTGAGTTTTTCTGAGTCATGAGTCTAACTGAATTCTACTGAGCATGGCTTGACTGAGAGTATTTTCAAAACTGACACTGGCTCTAGGAATACAGCTAAATTGTCGGGTATAAGTACGCCTAGGACTCGATAGCATGAAACTGACAAGACATGACACTTCCTACACTCACGACCATAATCAACAATCCATAATAAAATCATTAGGGAATTTTATGAGGCACTTGATTTTTGGGATGGATTGGTGTGGTTCTTCTATGCCTAGGACACCAGAATATTGAACCATGAAAGAAGAAAGGCATGAGAGAAAAGCATATTGGCTATTGATTGTGAGGCCCTAATTCTTGACTGGAGGGGACACCAAAGGCCATGTTTTGGTACATGAATAGGAATGAATATAAACATGTCATAATTTTATAGGGATAATCTCATGAACAATCCATCAAACAATTTAAATGCATAACAATAACATGGAAGTTATTTTGAACATAAGGGTAAAGCATGGGTTCATCAATTTGATAATTGAGCCCTAAAGCATGATTCTTGTTCTCTTGGGCATTTTGTCAAACACATTGCATGCATAACCTTAGGATTAGGCATATACACTAGTTCATACATCATGGTTACTTTAATGACCTCAATTTAAAAGTTTCCAACCCACATACTAGCATAATTTCATGAAAAGTACATAAAGACTCCAACTTTGGATTCATACAACCACATCAACATAATTAAAATCAACCCACCATATGAAAATCATAATTCATGAATTGAAAATGGGATTCTTGAGCTTCATGGTTGAAAGAAACCCATGAATCAATAATATTCATACCTGGGTGGATGATTTCTTAAAGATTGGTGGAGGAAATCTTGAATTCTTAAATTAGGATTAAACACCTAGGGTTTATTGTTCTTAGGGATTGATCTTTGAGAGAAACCCTAATTTGGTGTTATGGATGAAAAATGAAGTTATGATCTTTGATCTGGTATAATTAGGGGTCAAAACGGGTGGAAAAAGATCCAAATACCTTTTTAAAAATGGCTTAAAATTGTTGATCAGAAGTCGTGATGGCGTAGGCAACGGTCCATCGCTAGCCCGACGGTCCGTCGGTCCTGACCATTGCACTTGGCCAGAACCTAAACTTTTTGCCTCATCTGCGATGGTTTGGGCGATGGTCTATCGATCCTGACCATTGCACTTGACCAGAAGCCGGGTTCACTACCTTAGTCGCGATGGCTAAGGCGACGGTCCATCGGCCTGACCGTCGCTTCTGGGCAATTCTGATAGTTCTCTATAAAACGTCCATGACTTTTTACTCCGATTTAGGAAGTTATCACTAACTCTTCTAGATACAAGATTTAACTTAAAGAAATTTTGGGGTATTACAATATCTCCCCCTTGAGAACATTCATCCTCGAATGGGACTGACTAGACTAGGAAAGATGATAGACTGATCTTACTTAAGGGACATGAACATTTGAACATGTCTATATGACTGAAACTTTTGATATACTGAAATCTCCTATTGATTATGCATGTCTGGTTCATGGATATGTGATGGATGGTATTCATGCATGCATGACTGAAATTACTGAGAAGCTGAGTTTCTCATGATCAGAATGCATATCTGATGCATGAATATATGACTAACATAATACATGAACATATGACAGGATATGCAAGGGTATTTGATACCAAGTTTATAACTAAAATCTGACTATGAAACTGAATAAGCTTAAGGAAATCTGTGACCTTGGATTGAGTCTGAGTTTGCAGAGAAGAGGTAAGGATACTTGGTTCGCATGTCTACTTCTGATTCCCAAGTAGCTCCTCAATGGAATGATTCCGCCAAAGAACTTTGACTAGAGGGACTTCTTTGTTCCTCAGTCTGCGAGTCTGGTAGTCAAGAATTGTGACTGGGATCTCTTCGAAAGAAAGATTGTTCTGAATGTCTCAGCCCTCTACCGGGACTACAAATTTTGGGTCACCTATACTCTTCTTTAGCAAGGAGACATAGAACACTCGATGAACTAAGGCTAGATCTGAAGGAAATTCGAGCTCATAAGCTACCTTGCCAAAACAATTGAGAATTTTGAAGGGACCGACATATCAGGGAATGATCTTTTCCTTCCTGTTGAATCACTTCACTCCCTTCATGGGAGATATTTTCAAGTACACATAATCACCAATCTCAAACTCGAGATCCTTTTTGCGCACATCTGCATACGATTTTTATCGGCTCTCAGCTGTCTTAAGCCAATCTATGATCAACTAAACTTTCTCTTAGGTGTCGAATACCAAGTCAGGCTCTACTACTACAGCCTCACCCACTTCGAACTAACCGGTTGGAGATCTACACCTCCTACTGTAAAGAGCTTCAAATGGAGCCATCTGAATACTGTAATGATAGTTTTTGTTGTATGCAAACTCAATCAAAGAAAAGTGGTCATCCCAACTCCCCTTGAAATCAATTGCACATGCCCTTAGCATATCTTCCAAGGTCTGAATAGTCCTTTCTGCTTGACCATCTGTCTGAGGATGAAAGGTCGTACTAAGGTGAACATGGGTACCAAGACCCGTTTGGAATGCTTTCCAGAAATAAAAGGTGAACTAGGTACCTCTATCTGAGACAATAGATAACAGAACACCGTGTAATCTAACCAACTCCCTAATATAGAGTTTGGCATAATCCTCGGCTAAATAGGAGGTATGGACTGGAAGGAAATGAGCTGAGTTGGTCATCCTGCCGACAATGACCCAGACTGAATCATGCTGATGATGAGTACGAGAAAAACCTATCACAAAGTCCATGTTCACTTCTTCCCACTTCCAAGTAGGAATATTGAACTCCTGCATGGACCCACTAGGCTTCTGATGCTCAACCTTAACCTGTGAATATGTAGAGCACTTAGCCACAAAAACTACAATATCTCTTTTCATCCCACTCCACCAATAGATTTCCTGCAAATCCCGGTACATCTTAGTGGCCCCTGGATGAATCGAGTAACGTGCATCATGCACTTCTGTATGAATTTGTTGCCTCAAGTCATCTACACCTGGCATGCACAAACAATCCTGACAATGTAATACACCATCTCCCCCTTGGGAGGAAACCTTAACCTTCTGATCCTTGACTGACTCTTTTAATTTGACTAGAATGGGATCTCTATCTTATTTTTCCTTAACTTCGGAAACTAGAGATGATTTGGAATTACTCTAAACCCATATATTACCTTTGGCTGAATTGAATAAGCGGACACCTAGTCTAGAAAGCTGATGAAATTCTTAAGCTAGATCCTTCTTACTGTCTTTAACATAAGCAACACTACCCATAGACAGTCTACTGAGAACGTCGGCCACTACATTGGCCTTGTCCAGATGATAAAGGACACTAATGTCATAATCTTTCAGGAGCTATAACCACCTATTCTGATGGAAATTAAGATCTTTCTAAGAGAAGACATAATGAAGACTCTTATAATCTGTGAACACATCTACATGAACCCCGTACAACTAATGCCTCCAAATCTGTAAGGCAAAAACTACGACTGCTAATTCAAGGTCATGAGTTAGATAATTCTTGTCATGGGGTTTAAGCTATCTGGAGGTGTAGGCTATGACCTTACCATGCTGTATGAAGACACAACCCAAACCCACTTTGGATGAATCACAATAGACCACAAACCTATCTGAACCATCTGGAAGAGATAAAACTGGGGTTGAGGTGAGTCGAGTCTTCAACTCCTAAAAACTCTTCTCACAAGGATCTGACCACTGAAACTTGACTTTCTTCTGAGTCAATCTAGACATAGGGTATGAAATCTAAGGAAATCCCTCAACAAACCATCTGTAATAGCCAGCCAACCCCAAGAAACTCCTGTTATCTGATGGAGAGATAGGGTGAGGACAGTTTCTTACTGCTTTGGTCTTGAGGATCAACTCTAATGCCATCACCGGAAATGATATGACCAAGGAATGCTACTGATCTTAGTTAAAATTCGCACTTACTGAATTTGGTGAACAATTGATGATTTTTGAGAGTCTGCAATACTATTCTGAGATGGTCTGCATGATCATGCTCATTATAGGAATAGATAAGAATATCAACTATAAAGACTATGACAAACATATCCAACTACTTCTTGAACACATGGTTCATAAATTCCATGAAGGTTCCTGGGGCATTGATAAGACCAAAGGACATGACTAAGAATTCAAAGTGACCTTACCAAGTATGGAAAGTTATTTTTGAAATATCACATTCTATAACCCTAAGCTGATGATAGCCTGATTTGAGGTCTATCTTAGAAAAATAGTTGGCACCCTGAAGTTGATTGAACAAGTCATCGATTCTGGGAAATAGATACTTGTTCTTGATAGTGACTTTATTGAGTTGATGGTAACTAATGCACATTCTGAGAGAACTATCTTTCTTTCACATGAATAAGACTAGTGCACCCCACGGGGACACACTGGGTCTAATGAATCCCTTACTAAGAAATCCTTTATCTATTCCTTCAATGCTCTTAGTTTTGCTGGTGCCATTCTGTATGGCAGAATAAATATGGGCTGAGTATCTGGAAGAAGATCAATACCGAAGTCTATTTCTCTTTTGGGAGGAATTCCTAGAAGATCTTTGGGAAAGACATCTAAGTATTCATTCACTACAGGGACTGATTCAAGACTGGGATTTTCAAAACTAGTGTCCTTAACTCGAACAAGATGATAGACACATCCCTTAGATATCATTTTTCATGCCCGAAGATAGGAAACAAATAGACCTCTAAATGCTGAAGTACTACCCCTCCACTCTACGATGGGTTCATTCAGGAACTGAAACTGGACAACCCTATTTTTGTAGTCGACTGTGGCATACAAGGAATGAAGTCAATCCATACTGAGAATGACATCAAAATTAGTCATTTCTAATTCGACTAAGTCTACTGAAGTGACTTTATGATATACCATGATCGGACAGTTCCTGTATACCCGTCGGGCAATGATAGTTTTACCCACTTGGGTAAAGACTGAGAAGGGGTCTGCTAGAATTTTAGGACTGACTCTGAAATCAACTGGTATATAAGGAATAACAAAAGACAAAGAAGCTCCTAGATCTAGCAAGGCATAAAAATGTACATGAAATATCTGTAACATACCAGTAACCACATCAGGAGAAATTTCCTAATCCTATTGGGATTAAAAAGCATAGAGTCTATTTTGGCATTGCCCACTGGTAGCACTGGAAGAGGAACCCTACTGATTCGGGTGATCAGAATGAGCTGGAAGGCAATTATGCTAAACCTGAGGACCTGGCTGGGGACAATCTCTGACTCTATGGCTTGGCTTGCCACATCCGAAGCAAACATCGCTGCCAGCTTTACAAGTACCCTTATGGATCTTACCATAAGTCTGACAAAAAAGATGGGCACAGGCACTGCTAACACTGCCTTGAGACTTAGAGCCTGGCGCGTTATCTTTGTTATCCTTCCTAAACTTAGAAATTGGAGCACTGGCTAAGGAAAGAGATAGAACGGATGAATTTAGGTGGAATTGAGAACGGCTTCCACTCTCTGACTTAGGCTGATTAAAGTTAAAGCTACCGGTTCTAGCTCTCTTATTCTATTTCTCTCTCATCTTAATTTTTTTCTCTTCTATCTGCTTATCATAGATCATAAGCCTGGCTATGTCCATCTCACTAATCAGCATTGCGGATCTGCACTTATTAACAATACTATTATTCACCCTAGAAACAAACTTACTCATCTTGGCCCTGCTATCTGCCACCACATGAGGAGTGTATCCAGCTAGTTGAGTAAACTTAAGAGAATACTCTTTCACTGTCATGTTGCCCTTCTTGAGGTTGATAAATTCTAACACCTTAGCCTCCCTCAGCTCTAAGGAAAAGAATCTATCAAGAAAGGCAGTAGCAAACTCCTCTCACTCAATAGGCCCTACATCTATTGCCCTCTCTACTTTCCACTGTTTAAACCAAGTGTAAGCCACATCCTGCAACTGATATGCAGCTAGCTCAGCACTATCACTAGTAGTAACTCCCATGATATCCTTAAACTTTTGAACCTGAACAAGGAACTCCTAAAGGTCATCATCTGACTTAGGCCTAAAAAAGGATGGAGGATTCATTTGAATAAAGTCCCGAATCCTAGCAAGAGTAGTGAATGCAGGTCTGAACTCTGCATAAGAAACATATTCATCCAAGGGATCTGCTTGGACAGGCTGATTTCTTCTTTTGGGAAGCATGTTCTAAAAATGAAAAGGAGAAACGGATTAGACCGAGGGTTAAATTTGAGCTCCTGCTCATAGGCACGACATGAATACTAAAAAAGGGAAAACTATTCCTAAAACATCTTATAGCCTCATGTACATAAATGTAGCGCTCATTACACCCATGCACAAGACTCTACTAGATGTAGCTTTCAGACTTCCTAGGACACTATTGAACCTTAGGCTCTGATACCAAGTTTGTAATACACCGAATCTGGTACCCAAAATACTATATGGTGCTCATGACCTCGAAGGACTATAAGCTAACACATATCTGATATCTGTAACTGGGCACTGCATAATATACTGTATAAATGCAGAAATGGGCTGAAACGCCACACGGTTCAAATAGCTGATAAAACATAACATCTAGAAAATATGGTATATCATTACCAAAACAAAATTGAAATAACTGTCTGAACATGCTATAGTCTGAAAGCCTCTAAAACTGACTGAATAAGTAGTTGATGGGATATATCCCCAACTAACTCTAACTACTAAAATAAAGTAAGTACTGAAAGAATGAAATAATCAAATAATAACATCCTCGAATGATGAGGACTCACTTTTAGTCTGACTGCTGAAACTGGAATGCTACTAATGCTCTGGAGCTGGTCTTCTGAACCTATGGTATAAAAAACTATAGTGCAAAAGAAAAGTATGCATCAGTGCCTGAGAATATACTGGTACGCAAGTGAGGTAAGTTGAATGCAAAGGTTCATATGCACGAACTATAACTGAATAAAATGAACTCGAACATGACTACGTGAAGATACATGCATGAATACATGAACTATAACAGAAAGCATGATAATACTAAATCTGAATATTGATAACATGAGTTTTGTATTAACTGAGTCACTGTGTCTGACAGTCCTAATTCTAATAGAACTAGATGAGTTCTGTACTGAACTAGGTGACTATATCTGACAGTCCTAAATCTGATAAACTATCTAAGTTCTTTTACTGAGACTGAGACTAAGACTATGACTGTGGGAAATAGTCATCTAACTAACATGCCCCAAATAATCTATTATAGCTGAGTTGGGGTTCAATCTGTAACACCAATTGGAAGGGTGTCAATACCGCGCAACTGGTAAGGACAAGCTATAGGTGACCCTCATCTGACAGTATCCAAAAAGAGAATGGTGGGACCCTCGTTTGACAGTGTTAATCCACCTTATCAACCCTCATCTAATAGTGTTGATTTCTCAACCTATGTTGGCTATATAGTTTTGGAATGCAAGGATTGCTTCTTAAGATCACACCCTCAACTGTCAGTGTGTGCCCTTATCCTTGGGTTCACTTGGTGCTAATTCCTACTTCCATCTGAATAGACACTAAAATATGATTAATTGAACTTAACTCAACTGGTTCAGTAAGTTCCACTAACTGACGGATTACTACTGAGATTACTGGAATTTCTGAGTTTTCCTGAGTCATGAGTCTGACTGAATTCTATTGAGAATGGCTTGACTGAGAGTATCTTAAAAATTGACACTATCTCTAGGCACAAAGCTAAATTGTCGGGTAAAAGTATCCCCAAGACTCGATAACATGAAAATGAAAAGACATGACACTTCCTGGACTCACGACTAGAATCAACAATCCATAATACAATCATTGGGGAATTTCATGAGGCACTTGATTATCATACTTTGGTACATGAATGGGAAAGCATATAAATATGTCATAATTTCATAGGGCTAATCTCATGAACAATCCATCAAACAATTTCAATACATAACAATAATATGGAAGTCATTTTGAACATAAGGGTAAAACATGGGTTTATCAATTTGGTCATAATTGAGCCCTAAAGCATGATTCTTGTTCTCTTGGGAATTTTATCAAACACATTGTATGCATAACCTTAGGCTTAGGCATATACACTAGTTCATACATTATGGTTACTTTAATGAACACAATTTAAAAGTTTCCAACCCACATACTAGCATAATATCATGAAAAGTACATAAAGACTCCAACTTGGGATTCATAAAACCACATCAACATAATTCAAATCAACTTACCACATGGAAATCACAATTCAGTAGTTTAAAATGGGATTCTTGTGCTTCATAGGTGAAAGTAACCCATGAATCAACAATTTACATACCTGGGTGGATGATTTCTTACAAATTTGTGGAGGAAACCTTGAATTCTTGACTTGGGATTAAAAACCTAGGGTTTCTTGTTCTTGGGGATTGATCTTTGAGAGAAACCCTAATTTGGTATTATGGATGAATAATGAAGTTATGAGCTCTGGTTTGGTATAATTACAGGTCAAAACGAGTGGAAAAGACCCAAATAACCTTTCAAAAATGGCTTAAAGTCGCTGATCAAAAGTTGCGATGGCTTGGGCGACAGTCCATCACTGGCTCAATGGTCCGTCATTCCTGACCGTAGCATTTGGCCAGAACCTGAACTTTCTGCCTCATCTACGATAGTTTGGGTGACAGTCCATCATTGGCTCGATGGTCCATCGGTCCTGACCATTGCACTTGACTAGAAGTCGGGTTTACTACCTTGGTCGTGACAACTTGGGTGATGGTCCGTCGCTAGATCGACGGTCCATTGGACTGATCGTCGCTTCTAAGCAGTTTTGATAGTTCTCTGTAAACATCCATAACTTTTTACTCCGATACCGGATTTGGATGAAATAGGTATCGTTGGAAAGCTAATTTAATTTCCCACATGATATAAAGTCAAAATTGGCGAAATTCTATCTAATTTAAACATTAATCATTTAGGAGGTCATCATTAACTCTTCTGGATACTAGATTTGACTTAAAGAAAGTTTGGGGTATTACGGGTTGGGATATGCCTCCAAACATATCCCTAACCAATATCCATAAAGAAAACAAAGTATGAAATAACATACATGAAATAGAGCCTTATGGAAATATAGAAGCTCACCACTTCAATCAAATAGTTGATCCCAAAGTCCATTGCTAAGTAAGAGGAGTAGAATGGTCGATTCTAGCATCGCATGGAGATACAGCCGCCTAAAGATGGGTTAGCAACTGAATGCTAGCATGAACTCAAGATAAGGACAAAATAATACAATTTAATAAAATCAATTAAACCATCCATTTGTATACAAAACAAATATATATATATATATATCATCATCATGCCGAGAAAGTGAACCGGGTTTAGCATGCATTTGAAACCATTAACTTGGGTATGTTTAGCTTAACCGTCCTTAACAACCCAGGGTTATATGGGTCCAGTGTAATCCCTTGAATAGGCCTCGATATATTTAGACACACAAATTAGAGATACCATTAGAGTAGGAGATTCCTAAGAACCTTTACCCTCCATGATACAGATGTATAGTGTTCTTAAAGGATTTCCATGTACCTCATAGTATCATATAAGGTAGCCATGACCTACCACTCATGTCGGCAAACATACGTTTCCAATGCTCCTTCATTTAACTCTTACCTTCACGGTTAGATATCATACCCTACCATTACTGCCTAATTAAAACCATTTCCAAAAACCAAACCATTGTTATTAATTGAGGCTATACATAGTGGTATCATCATACCGATTATGAGTTGTAAGTATTATCCATAGCCAAACATTTTCAGGTAAAAGGATTCTCGTTTACCATTTACCAATTTAACTTGGGGGAGTCCCAATTACCAAATAACCATTCCCATGTAGCTAATTATCCAGAACCACCATTAAAGCACATAAAAGCATAATACAAACATGGGAAAACCATAACCAAGAATTTATAATGAAAACCCCCAAATTATATTTGAAAACCCAAAACCAAACAATAATCAAATCATGAAAACATTGTATAAAACCATGCCTTTAGTGAAACTAACAATGAGGGAAGAGAACGTGCCATAAACTAAGAAGATAATGGAGAGAAACCACCAACACAAATCACTAATTAATCCTTAACATAAAACCCTAGCTTCCATCACCCAAGAACTTTACAAAGGATTAGAGAGTGTTTTTCTAAGTGTTAAAGAATACAATAATAGGGAAAATAACCTACAAGTGAGTTAAAAGTTGTAGGGCCTTATTAGGTTAAGTGGGGAAATATTCAAATTGCCCTCACTTAAACTGCATCAAAATCCCATTAGAGGGATATGCCTATCCATACCAGTCATTCCCTCCAATACCAATGGTACCCACCACTCGTACCCAAGGCGATCTCCCTTGGACCCAACACTGTCCAAGGTATGTCTCACCCTAAACCATGTCGTATCCATTCATACAACTAGTACCCATGATCCGTAACCCTGGCAAAATAGAATCTAAAGAGGATTGAACACTTCCCACCATACAAGTCCATGGTACGACTCGTACCCTATCTTACGGCTCATGTTGAGCCACTCGTACTCAGATCCAACTTAGTATACCAAGTCTAAGATTAAGGGATGTAACAAAACAACTCATATCCACCAATACAACTTATACCACTCAAGTCACATCGATTTTAAAAACCAAATCCAATCCACCAACTAACACTGGTCAGCATATGCTAACTCATACTACTCGTATCTCAGTGTAAGAGTCATTTTCCCTAGTCGTACCCTTTCTAGAGACTAGAATTCCAAGAAATTTTCTAAGGGCCAGAAACCTGGGTGCTTCTGCCTCCCCCACTAGGAACATTCATCCCCAAATGACGAACAAGGTAGGGTAACCACAAGTATGATTCATTTGCATTATCAAATATCAATGTAACCTTTAACCAAGTTAGAAAACAAAGATGTGATATAGAACACATACCTTTCACACAAATATGTGGAGAAGGAAACAAATGAAAATATTCGGACTTCATGCATGCTTCCGCTTCCCATGTAGCCTCTTCTACCTTATGGTTCTGCCATAGAACCTTAGCTGAGGCTACATCCTTACTTTGTAATACATGACCTGTATATCCAAGATCTCGTCTAGGACCTCTTTATAAGATAGAGAATTTGAGATACCCAAGCCCTCTAATAGAATCTCCAAAGAAGGATCACCAATACAATTCCTCAACATAGATAAATGAAACACCAAATGAATGTAGATCAGACCAGAAAGCAACTACAATTTATAACCACATTACTAACCCTTTTGCTAAATCATATAAAGACCAAAGAACTGGGAACTGAGCTTCCTCTTCTTACTAAACCGCATTACTCCCTTCAAGAGAGATATCTTTAGGAACACCTTATCCCCAACCTCAAACTCCAAGTCTTTATGCCTTACATCCACATAGTACTTTTAGAGACTTTAGGTAGCCTTAAGCCTATTTTGAATCACTTTTACCTTTTTTTTTT
>NC_061120.1:102577343-102687333 GCF_002878395.1 Capsicum annuum | reverse complement strand
CCTACTATATAGTGCCTTAAAAAGGGCCATACCAATACTAGAATGATAGCTATTTTTGTAAGAAAACTCTACCAAAGATAGATGCTCAACCCAATTTCCACCATAATCAACCACACACCCGAAGCATATCCTTCTATGTCTGAATAGTTATTTTCGCTTGCCCATCCTTCTGAGGATGAAAAGCAGTACTCAGGCTTACCTTAGTACCCAATCCCTTCTGAAAAGATCACCAAAAGTGAGAAAAAAATTGTGTACTACAATCAGAGATAATCAAAATAGGTATCCCATATAGTTTTACTATCTTATTAAGATACAACTTTGCATAGACCTCTACAAAAAGTTAGTCCTCACTAGCAAAAAGTGAGAATACTTCATCATCCTATCCACAATGAACCGAATCAAATCAAATTGGTTACGAGACTGCGAAAGACCTATAGAAAAATCCATGTTGATCTCCTCCAATTTTTATTTGGGAAAATTAATTATTTGATATAACCTGCCAGGTTTCATATTCTCAACTTTGACTTGTTGGTACACCATGCACGTGGCTACAAAATTAGCCACATCCTTTTTCATACCATTTCTCCAGTATATCTCCTTGAGATCGTGATACATTTTTGTCGAATCATGAGAAACAACATAGCACCATTCATGTGTCTTATCCAAAAACCTTTGTCATAATACCATCCCTTAGTACCATAAAGTACTATCACCACTGATATCTAATACCATCATATTTTTCCCACCAACATTACTCTTGATATTCATCAAGATAGTATCTATCACTTTCTTTTCCTTGATCTCTGCTCCAACAGAAGACCTAACTACTTTCTGAACCATCACCCCACTATTCTTGGAGTCCAAGAGATGAACTCCAAGATTTGACAAGTAGTGGATATCCTTCACTAATTCCTACTTTCCTTTCTCCACATTATCCAAACTTTCCATGGACAACTTGATAAAAGCATCAATAACCACGCCATCTTTACCTAGGTGATAGAGAAGACTCATATCATAGTTTTTGAAAAGCTCCAACCATCTCCTCTGCCTGAGATTTAGCTCTTTCTAAGTGAACACATAAAATAGACTCTTAAGATTAGAAAATATATCATCTTGCACTCCATACAAATAATGTCGCCAGATTTTTCAATGAAAAAAACACCGCTAAATGCTCCAAATCATGAGTAGGATAATTCTTCTCATGCACCTTTAACTGCCTTGAAGCATAGGCAATCACTTTCCCATGATGCATCAAAACACAACTAAGTCCCATCCTTGATGCATCATAATAAACCATAAGTCCTTCACTACCTTATGGCAATGTCAAAACCAAAGTCAAAGTTTGTTTGTCCTTAAGTTTCTCAAAACTCACTTCACACGCTTCTGACCAAGAGAACATTACCTTCTTCTGAATTTACTTAGTCAATGGAGCAACTATTGAAGAAAACCCCTCCAAAAACCTCCTATAACACCCAGCCAAACCCAAGAACCTATTAATCTCGATTGGACTAATGGGTCTAGGCCATCTTTTTACCACAACCACCTTTTGAGGATCCACCATGATTTCCTCACTAGAAATAATATGACCAATAAAAGTTACACTATTCAACCAAAACTCACACTTGGAAACTTGGCATATAACTATTATTCCTTAAAGGTCTGCAATACCATACGGAGGTGATTGGCATGATCCACCTCACTTTTAGAATACACCAAGATGTCATCAATGAGCATAACAAAAAAAAGATACAAAAACTGCCTGAAAACCATATTTATCAAATCCATAAATGCTGCTAGTGCATTAGTCAAGCCAAATAAAATAACCAAGAACTCAAAATGCCTATACCGAGTATGAAAAACCATCTTAGGGATATCCTCGTCCCTAATCTTAAGCTGATGATACCCAGACCAAAGATCTATCTTTGAGAAAAACTTGGCACTTTTCATCTGATCAAACAAGTCATCTTTCCTCAAAAGAGGATACTTGTTCTTGATTGTTACCTTATTCAACTGCTGATAGTCAATGCACATTCAAAGGTAACCATCCTTTTTGTGCAGGAACAATACTGGTGCACCCCACGGGCATACACTAGGATGAATAAATACCTCATATAGAGAATTCTAAAGTTGTTACTTGAGTTTTCTTAACTCAACCGGAGCCATTCTACAAGGATGAATAGATATTGGATAAGTGTCTGAAACCAAATAAATACCAAACTCAATCTCCCTGTCCAGAGGAACACCGGGAAGATCATTCGTAAAGACCTTAGGAAACTCACTTAATACTGGAACCGAGTAAAAAGGAGGACCCTCTGATTTAGAATCTTTAACCCTAATGAAGTGATAAAGACATCCTTTTAGGATTAATCTCCGAGCACTTAGATATGAAATAAACCTCCCCTAAGAGCTAGGGAACCACCCTCCCACACTATAACCTATTCACTAGGGAACCTAAACACAACCTTACGGGTCTAATAATATAGGAGTGTAACCAATCCTTCCCCAGAATAACATCAAAATCCACTATATCCAGCTCATACAGATCTACCAAGGTCTGATTTTCACCAACTGATACTACTCATCCTCCCATAGACACTTTTAGCAATAACTGAGTCAGCTACTAAGGTAGAAATAAAAAAAGGATTTGAAACAAGCTCGGGATTAAAACCAATACATACATCCTCATATGAGGTCACAAAAGAATTAGTGGACCTTGAATTAAGAAGATAATACATTTTATGAGAAAAGAGTCTTAACATACCATTAAAAACATCATTTAATGCCTCAGATTCCTGCCAAGAAACAAAAGCATACGAGCTATTCTGACCTATATCGGTACTAAAACTAGGAGAAGACGTCAAAGTCATACCACTTGGTGTAGGAGAAGAATATGAATCAACCAGAGCTTTGACCTCTCCCTAAGCAACCTTACTAACCAGATAATTTTTGAGTATATACCCTAGCTGGACATCTTTAAAACATCTGTCCCTCTCTTCATCACAAAAGCCTCAACGAAGATGACCATAGAACTAACAAAGAAGACACAAAAAATCTTATTGGGCCCCATACACCTAAGATTGGGCACCTTGTTCCTAGAAATTATCACTACCTTGTTGACACTTATCACCCAACTACTTTGTGTAAGGAGTGATAGTAGCAAAAAAGGAACCATAACTCCCCCACTTCTTCTTCTACCATTTGCTGCCATCCCAGCCACACTACTACTAAGCAACGCCCTGCTCAGAAAACCTGCTCTTCTTACTCTACCTTTTCCCAAACTCTATTTATTTCTTTTTTTCATTCTCTACCTGCTACATATGGATAACTAAGCTCAAAATATCCATATCCTTGATCAAAAAAGTAGTCTTGTTTTCAAGGATCAAATCTTGAGATAGACCAAAAGTGTACTTCTTCATCCTCGCTCTCATATCAGACACCAAGTCCAGAGCATACCTTGATAGCTGATGAAACTTTAAGGCATGTTCCTTGATAGACATTCTTCCCTACTTAAGATTCAGAAACTCCTCCATCTTTACTTTTCTCAGCTCCTAAAGAAAAAAGTAATCTAAAAAAACATTATAAAAGGCCTCCTATAAGGAAAACTCCTCAACATCACTTCTATCCCTATCCTACTCATCATACCAATAGTACACAACATCGTTGAGCTGATATCCTATAAAGTGTATGCCTTCCATATTTATGGCCTCCATCACCCCGAATATCTTCTCTATTTTATCCAAGAATGCCTGAGGATCTTTCTCCACCATTACTATAGTAAAAGTAGGAGTATTGATCTTTATAAATTGGCCAACCCTTATAGCCTCAGTAGATAAAACACAAAATGCATCCCACTTAGCCTAAGAAACAACCAACCAAGCAATAACATGAATTGATTAATAAAATTCTTCATTAGTCATCTTACCTTAAATAAGACTAGTAGCAATTGAGGGAACTCTAAAATAATTAGGGATAGGACCCCGAGATTGAGTGCAAACTCAAGGTGTTAGGCCTATCCCATCAACATCATCCCCAGATAGGACAGTAGAATTTACTTATGTTTTAGATCATCGAGGCATGATTTGAAAAGAGAATAAATAAGGATTAAAGAAAATTATAGGACTTAGACTCCAAGCTTGAAGATAAAATACCAAGAAAGTGAAATATTCCTAAATTCCTTGTAGTATCTCTCTTATAAGTGTGGTGAGCTACACATTCATAGAAGAGACACTAATAGACGCGACTTTGTGGACTCCCAATTGACCATGAACCTAAGGCTATGATACCTACTTGACATGACCCAAATTAGGGACTTTTCATAATGGGCAGCCCAAGTCCAACCAGGACTAGAGACCACCCCCATTACCCAACCCAACCAACTTATATATATCTTGAGTTGAATGAATTTAGAACATATAACAAGATAACATTATTGCATAGTCCAAGACTCTGGAAAAGGTCAATATCCGTAACTACTCAAATGAGTCTAACTTTATGATACCCAACTAATAACCAATACCAACAAAACTATAGTACAAACCATAACTATATAAGTTCCATAATAGTTATATATAATCCCAAAATAAAATAGGATGGAATAACTAACAATCCCATCAATTGGTGTTATCCCCAATACCAATACTAATACTAAGGATAACACCACTACTAATCTTGCCCATACCAACTCATCATAGTTCCATAAAAGCCTCTAACCAAAAGAATACCAAAATTTGATTAGGACATGGCCCCAATCATAGACAACCAATATCCATAAATAAACCAAAGTATGAAATAACATCCATGAAATGGATCCTTCTGGAAAGATGAAAGCTCACCACTTCAATCTAATAGTTGATCCCAAAGTCTGATTACTAAGAAGGAAGAGTAGAATGGTCGGTTCCTACATAGCATGGGGATACAGCCGCCCAAAGATGGGTTAGCAGCTAAATACTAGCATGAACTCAGGATAAGTATAAAATCATGCCAGTTAATAAAACCAAGTAAACCATCCATATGCATATAAAACATATGGATTGGTAATGTGATAACGTGAATTGGTCCTTATACAACTTTTTATAGGTTGGTAATATGGCATATGAATTGGAGTTGTCTTCTAGTTTGAGCTCCATACATCTGGTATTTCATGTCTCTATGTTAAGAAAGTGTCTTGGTGATCCTTTTTTGGTGGTTCCTTTTAAAGGATTAGGTGTCTCGAATTCTCTATCTTATGAAAAGGTACTGATTAAGATATTAGATTGGAAGGTTTGTTTGTTATAAAACAAGGATGTGAATTCAATTAAGTTTGTATGGAAAAACTAAAAGGTGGAAAAGGCTATATAGGAAGCGAAACAAGACATAAAGTCCAAATATCTGCATTTATTTTCTACTCCAAATATTCATATGGAAGTTATGTGTTCTTGATCACATCTTTTTTATAACTTAGTTAAGGTTTGGATTTATTTTTGATAATGCAAATGACTTATGCTTGTATTTGACCTATGTTGTCTGTCATTCTAGTATGAGTGATCCAAGTGGGGAAGACTGAAACACCCTGGGTTTGGACCCTTAGAAAATTTCCTAGATTCTAGATTTTGGACATTATATGACTTATGGGTACTAGTTGTATAATGCGGTATAATTGGTATGCTCATGGTCGTATGTTACTAGTTTCAACTAAAGACATGTTTTATTTTATGTTTTCATGGCATAATTAATGTACGGTTTTGGGTTTTTCAAATATATGTTGGGGTTTTTGTTATAAATGATTAGTTATGGTTTTCCCATGTTTTAATTATATATTTACATGATTTAATGGTGGTTTGGACAATTAGTTTCATGAGAATGGTTAGTTGGTAATTGGAATTTATTTAGGAAACACTATGCCCCAAAATTGTTTGTTAAAATGCCTTTGATAATGCTTTTACTATATTAATTGACTTTAGTTGGAACTATTGCATGGTATGGTTTGGTAATAGAATCCTAAATAGTATAAATTATTTAAATGGTTTAGAATAGTTAAATGGTAAGGTTTGGTGATCATAGTTATAGTGAATTAAACATCCTTGCGGGGTACAAGGGAATCCTCCAAGTAAACAAGATAATGAAAAACTTGTGTGGTACATAGGATTTCCCAAAGCAAACTTAATAATGGTACAGTTGTGGGGTACAAGTTAATCCTTTATTTCAATCCAATAATGTAATCTATAGTTACATGGGAATCCCTTATTTATAAAAGATTGAGTAAGGACATTACTTGCAAGCTATAGTTGATATAACGATACCACTATTTGTAGACTTGGTAAATATTAATGGAATAATGGTTTGGTTAGATAGTAATGGTTTTAATTGGGAAATAGTGGAAGGGTGTTATAGCTAACCATAAAGGTATTAGTCCAATGGATAAACATGGGAAACTTATCTGTATCGATATAAGGGTTGGTCCTAGTAACCATATATGATATGATAAGGTACATCGGAATCCTCTAAATACACTGTACATATTTATCATAGAGAGAGAAGGGTACTTGGTAATCCTCTAATCTTATGGTATCTTTGGTTCATGTAGCTACACACATCGAGGCTCGTTCATGGGGTTAAACTAGACTCATATAGCCCATGGGTGGTTCTAGGATGGTTAAGCTACACATACCAAGGTTAATGGTTTTAAAGGCATGCCAAACTCAACTCTCTTTCCCAGCATGTTTGTATATATATATATATGTATAGTTGTGTGAATATGGTAGGTTTACTTGGTTTTAATGGATGGTATTATTTTATCCTTATCCTTAGTTTATGCTATCGTTCACCTGTTAAGCCACCTTCAGGAAGTTGTATCCCCACATGATGTAGAAACCGGCCATTCTACTTCTCTTGCTTAGTAATCAGATTCAGGATTAGCTATTTTATTTAAGTGGTGAGCTTCCATATTCTAAAAGGATCCATGTCATATCATGGATGTCTTTATATACTTTTATTATTTTATGGATATTGGTTTTGGCTTTGGTTGTGGGCATGTCCAAATAAGGTATTGTTTTTCTTTTGGTTAAAGGCTTTGTGTGACTACTATGGGTTGGAATGGGCGATGTCGGGATGGGTGTTAGCCTTTGTATTGGCATTGGTATTGGTGTTGATAACATTTGACTGAATTTATTAATGCTCCATTCTTTTATGTTATGTTATGGATAGGAACTTGGTTTTTATATTGGTTTGGTAATGGTTGTTAGTTGGTAATCGATGGTTGGACTTATTTGGGTTGGTCACAGTTATAGAACTACCCCGGAGTCTGGAATCTTAATAAATGCTATTTTTTTGTGGATTTGAAATTTATTCAGCTTAGGGTATGCATATTTGGATGTTGGGTTAGGTAACGAGGTAGTCCCTGGTCCTGGATGGACTTGGGATGTCCATTACGACAAGGCCCTGGATCGGGTCTTGTCATGCACACTACTATATTCTTAACACTTAGAGTCAAGGCAATCTATCTATTACAATTCCTACAAAAATTGAAAAGACTTTGATATCTAAAAAAAAATATGGTTAACGACAGAGTACATAAGCAACAAGTTCATAATGAGGAAGTTTTAGATAAGGAATTCTTGAATCAACTAGAACACTTTTATGAGTTAAAGGAGACTGGGGGGAAAATCACTAGTTGATTTATTATTGAGGAGAATGCTTAGCAAAAAGTAGTTAGGCTAGTACTAAAGGAGGAAAAGGCTATACAAGCTGAAGTAGGACGACTGACCACACTTGAGGAGTAAAATAGGTAGCAAATAAATAGGGAAAATATTATCCCCATAATTATATTCCTTAGATTGATGACACAAATGATAATCTAGATTTTCTAGAGATGGGTTAAATAGGCACTATTATTCCACTTCTATTGCCATAAGGAACTTAGTTTTACATCACCAATTCTATGATATTGTTTCTAAATATAAAATAGGCATTCACAAGACATTCCACTATTGATGTGAACATACATGTGAAAAATTTTATAGGAATTTTGTAATTTGTATAATCTACCTGAAAGGAGTCCAAGAGCGATTAGACTATGTTTGATTTCTTTATCTCTCATGGAGGAGGTTACATTATGGTTGACAAAGTTTCCATATGGATTGATTACTAATTTGAATGACTTGATAGTTCTTGGAGAGATTTACCCTCCATCTAGAGTGTTTCAATAAAAAATATTTATAATTTTAGGTAAATATATTTAGAGGTGTTATATGAGACCTGGTTGAGGTTTAAGAAGTTTCAAAATGTTCCAAATCACAGAATATCATGTCATAATTTGATTGAGATCTTCAATAAAGCCTTGACTTCTAATGCTAAGAATGTATCAGACGCTGTCACAAGAGGGATTTTTATGATTCTACATTGAGAGTAGGCTTTTCAAATTCTAGCTAGGATTACCAAAACCAACCGAGGTTGATATACTCGAGATGTAGACATATCAACAAACATTTATTTGGTAGGAGTATTTGTAGAACAATGAGATATAGATGACTCAAAAACTCAAGAGTTAGCACAGGCTCAATAGGTAGCATAGATGAGGATATAACTTAGCTTATTCATAAATCAATTTGCAATAACATGAGCAGAAAAGGTGAATACAGTTTGTTCACAAGGTAAGGCCACTAGTCATGATAAATCTAATTATGAGGAGAAGGCTAAGTATCTATAAAATTAGGTGGTGGGTTTCTAAACCAAGGTCTAAGGGTTTAATCAAGACAATTAGTACTCTAAAATGGAAATCATAGTTAGAACTACTACAAGGATAACAACTATAATAGGTCTAGGTATAGAGATAGAAGTAGGGGAAAAGATGGTAATTAGAGGAGAAAGGGATACTATAAGGGTATAAGTGACCTATATGTTACACTAGTAAGTCATGTTGCTAATTTGAGTAATTTGATTATAGAAGACATGATTGCAAAAGTGGTGAAAGGGGCAAAAAAATTGAAGACTTCCTTATAAAGCTTAGAGAAGATATTTGAGGATAAGTCAAATGGTCAACTAACATTCTCCGCCATTAAGTAGCTTAAGCAATAATTTGTTCGGATGTCAGACATATTGAATCAGATCAATAAGGTACACCAACCAAAATACTAAAAATGATAGCCATTTTTTGTCTTTTACAAGTAGAGTTGTAGGACGACCGATGATCCACCTATAAATGTGATTGTTGAGAATAAGGTAAAGTAGGTAATTATTGATGAAGAGAATGTGGTTGAATCTAAAATTTTAGTTGTTGATGAGAATGCATCTGAAAAGCCTCTCATTGTTGAAAATGAGGTAATTCAAAAAAGTGTTAGTAAAAAGAGGTCCTATAAGTATTGACTTCCATTCTACAATCTCCTCCTTTTTTTCCACTAAGAATGAAGAAAAAGGCTGAAGAGGTAAAGTATCACATATTTATTATCATATTGAAAAAATTATCAGTTAACATCTCTCTAATTGAGGCTCATGAACAAATATTAGGTTATCTAAAGTTTATGATATATTTGGTGACAAGTAACAGGATAGTGAGATTTGAGTTGATTGATAATATGCACCGATGTATTGCAATCGCTTCTTATTTTCTAGCTGTAGAGAAGGAATATCCTAGAGCTTTCACAATTTCTAGCCATAAGAAGAGGTTGACATTCCCAAGACTTTTTTCGAACCAGGTATGGTCATTATGAGTTTTTGGTTATGTCATTTGTGCTGACTAATGCTCCTGATACTTTCATAGATCTAATGAATTAGGTGTTTAGGCAGTTTCTAGATTTGTTTGTTATTGTCTTCATTGACAACATATTTCTATACTGTAAGAGTACAAGGATCATGCCAATCACCTCCAAAATATGTTGTAGACTCTTAAGGACCAGAAGTTGTATAGAAAGTTTTCTAAGTGTAAATCTTTGTTAAGGGCGATGACCTTTCTTAGGCATGTTGTTTCTACTAAGGGGATAAAGGTAGATCCACTAAAATTTAAGGCAGTTAAGAGATAGCTAGACCCATGACTCCAACCAACATTAGGAGTTTTTTGGGCTTGGTTTGGTATTATAGGATGTTTGTAGAGATTTTCTTTTCTATCACTGCTGTGTTGATAAGTTTGACTCAAAATAGGTCAATTGATTATGGTCTAATACTTGTGAGGGTAGATTTGAGAAGTTAAAGGATAAGTTAACTTCTACGCTAGTTTTGACCCTTCTCAAGAGGACTGGTGATTTTTGTATTTTGTGATGCATCCTGTGTGGGTCTGGGTTGTGTTTTTAAGAAGTATGGTTAGGTTATAGCTTATGCATTGAGGTAGCTTAAAGTTTATGAAAGGAATTACCCAACTCACGATCTAGAGCTGGGGGTTGTGGTCTTTGCATTGAAGATTTTGTTCCATTATCTGTATGGGTGCATGTTGATAGCTATTCAGATCATAAGATCTTGTAGTATGAGTTTTCTTAAAAGGAATTAAATCTCAATCAAAGTAGATGTCTAAAATTGGTCTTGGATTATGACACGAGCCTTCACAATCATCCAGGTAAAGATAATATTATTATTGATGCTCTTAGTAGGTTCTCTATGGAAAGCTTATCTCACTTTGATGAGGAGAAAATGGGATTAGTAAGGGTTATTCAAAGGTTGGGCAATTTATACTTTTGTCTTTTGGACTTTAAGGATGGAGGAGTGATTGTTTAATTAGTGGTTAAATCATTTCTTAGTGTAGCAGTTTAGTGTAGCGGTAAAGCAGAAGTAGGCTTTGGATCCCATACTTGTGTAGATTAAGGATGATATGGGTCAGCAAAAAGTTATGGTTTTCAAGATTGCGGAAGATGACATCTTAAGGTATCATAGAAGGTTGTGTTTTCCCGATGTTGATAGGTTATGGGAAATGATTTTAATTGAGGCTCGTGAGTCTAGATATACAGTTCATTCAGGTTCAACTAAGATGAATCATGACTTGAAGGAAATCTACTAGTGGAATAACATAAAGTGATATGTGGTTGATTTTATTGCTAAATGCATGGTTTGTGAGCAAGTTAAGGTTGAATAATTGAGGCTAGGTATCAGGTCACAAGAATTAGAGTTACCCATGCGGAAGTGGTAAATGATCAATATAGATTTTATTACAAATCTTTCGCGATCCCACAATTAGTATGATTACATGCGTGTCATTGTGGATAGGATGACTAATTCTACTTACTTCTTGCCTATGAGGACTATTACTCAGGAGAAGATTATGCTAAGTAGTTCATTTAGTAGATAGTAAAGTTGCATGGGGTGCCATTGTCCATTAGTTTACACCGAGTTACATAGTTTTTATCTTATTTTGGCATGTATTTTAGAAAGGTTTAGGTGTTTAAGTGAACCTTAGCACAGATTTCCACCCTCAAAAAAATGGACAAGCGAAATGGACTATTCAAACTTTGGACGATATGCTAAGGGACTGTGTGGTTAATTTTAAGGGTAGTTTGGTTGACCATTTACCTCATATTGAGTTTTCTTCCAATAATAGTTACCATTCTAGCATTCAGATGGCTACTTTTGAGGCGCTCTATGGTAGGAGGAGTAGGTCTCCTATTAGGTGGTCTAAGGTACATGACACTAGGTTGTTTGGTTGTGACTTAGTTTACCAGTCCATGGCGAAGCTTAAAGTTATTAGACAAAGACATAAAACTGCTCAAGGTCATCAAAAGTCATATACGGATGAGAGGTAAAGGGAATTAGAGTTTGAAGTGAGCGATTGGGTATTTTTAAAGGGTTTTCCTATGAAAGGAGTCATGATGTTTGGGAAGAAAGGAAAGATTAGTCCCTGTTATATTGGCCCATACCATATTGTAAGGAGAGTTGGGAATGTTGCTTATGAGTAAGAGTTACTAGCAAGTTTGGCTTTTATTCACCCTATTTTCCATGTGTCTATGCTAAAAAAGTGTGTTGGTGATCCTTCCTTGATAGTTCCAATTGAGGATGTTGGAGTTCAGATTCTTTAACTTATAAGGAAGTATCGACTGAGATATTGGATACACAAGTTCATATATTGAGGACAAAGGATGTAGCTTTGGTAAAGGTTCATTGGTGGAATCAAAAGGTAAAAGAAGCTACATAGGAAACTGAAGAAGATATGAAGTCATGGTACCCATTTTAGTTCCCTAAGTTGAATGAAAGTGCTTAAGGGATGGGTGTTATCTCCTTCTTATCGTATTCTAAATTTGTCAATTGATTCTGGTGCATTCATACTAATGTAGTGCTAAAAATAGCCTAACCCCTTATTCGGGGATGAATGATTCTGGGGGAGGTTAATGTAAGACCCCTTAAAATTTCAAAAAATTTATTTTTTACTCTCCCGCGTGTGTAGCATTAATTTTTGACATTAATTATGTTTATGTATGTTAAAAGGGTATTTTGAGAATGTTTTGGAATTTTTAAAAGGGGTTCGGGGCCATTTTAGGACCTCGGGGAGTGAGGGTCCATGATATTTGCATGCCACAGAAGTTAGCCTCCGTGATAAGGGAGTGGCACAGAAGTTACCCTCTGCGATTGTGGCATACCACATTGTTGTGTTAAAAATGACCAAATTTTACTCTTTTTTTTTCACTTTAGGTAAGGGGCTTTTTGTCTTTTTACCCCTTGCACGACTTTTAAACACAAAATAACACCTTTTTCTTCTGCTTTCAAAGATCAAAATCATTATTTATCCTTTCTAACTCTAAACCCAAGAAAGCTCAAGGATTTTACAAAGGATTCACCAATTATGATCTGAACTCTAAATTGTTTTAAGTTTATTGTATATTTTAGGCATGTATCTCATTCCCTAACTTAATTTTACATTATGGAATTTATTTACTCATTATCCATGTCGTTTAAATTTATGGGTTTAAAATTGGGTAGAGGGGTTTTGATTGGTATTACTTGAATTACTTTTCCCATATTTTAAATTGATGAATTATGTTTTAAATTTATGGTTTTTGAACTGAATGGGTGCATTGCTATGGAAATTGGAATGGGGAACATGGGTTTCCCTAAATTGATGACTTTTTGTTAATGGCATTAACCCCAACCCACTTTTTAAATTTGTTTTTGAACATGGATAATTGCATAATTCAACTTATTTATGAACCCATTGCATTGCATTAATGGATAATTGGTTAAAACAGATTTGAAAGGCCCTTGGTGGCCATGGTTTTTATTTTAAAATGCAATTTGGGAGTCAAACTTATACATGGATTGGTTTGGCATGATTTTATGATCTTACAGGCATAATTAGTATGAAGATATGAAGTGATAAGTGCCTTAATACAAGAATCATGGGTTAATAGTTGGGTTTATGTGTAGCCTATTTTAATTTGGGCTCAAAAGGGAATTGTGTATCTTACCTTGAAAGTGTAGTCCCGAGGGACTAGCATAGAAACCACATTTATTGGTGTAGGGGCTTATATAATCGTGTGCTTGGTTCACATGATATATTTTGGGATGGCTAGAGCCTTGGTGTCTTTAACCCTTCCTTCAAATTCCTCAGTTCGTGCGGCTAGCATGCACTAGGGCCCTATTAACAGAGAGTTGAACCGATATAGCCCATGGGTACCTTTAAGACAAAGCAATCTACGAAGTTTAGGTTAATGACTTAAAGCCTCATGGTCATGACCCATGCCCCTATACCGACATCCTATATATGTATATATAAATATTGTGCATGTAGTTTTTATAGATTTTTTGCAGTTGCATTATTTTAGCACTTTCCTAGAGTACATGCCAGTTCTTATCCCACTGACCATCCTTGGATGATACATTATTTCATGATGTAAGGTCCAAAGAGTTTTCTATTGCTCGTGTGCAACGTTAGGTGATTCGGTATTCTTATGGATGTACTGTAGAGTGGTGAGCCTCCATTTTTTTGGAATGACCTTTCATTTCATTAGCCTATTTGTTCACTTAGCATTTATTTTTGGATACTTTTCAAATAGTTCGAAGCCAGTCCCAACTTAGTTTGGTATTCTGGTTTTAGAGGCTTTTGTGGACAAGTATGGGTTGGATGTTACTTTGACTCTTAGTTTCCATTTTATTTATCTATACATATCATTTTAGTGTTTTGGTTAGCTTCCATAGTATTATTATATTGTGCTTTAGATTTTACGCTAAGAGGGTGGTCTCCGTCTCACGGTGGTCTTGAGATACCCGTCACGATTAGGCTCTAGTTTGGGCCGTGAAAAGATTGGTATTAGATATCTATTTTGGTTCGTTGGGTATCTATAAAGACATGTCAAATATAGTCCCTTTAATGAGTGTGTAGTGCACCACACTTATAAAGGGTAGGCTATGAGGCATTTAAGAATATTTTCCTTTCTTTTGTTCTATTTAGAGCTATAGAGTCTAGTTTTGTTGAAACTTCTCTAACTTCTACCTTACTGGCATTTCAGATCATGTCTCCCCAAAGATCTAACTTTCATAGAAACTCTATTGGAACCCCTGCCCCACCTGAGGAAAATATGGAGGGAATTAGCCCTGCTTATGAAGTACAAACCCAGTCTAGGGTCCATGCTCCTGATTGCACCTCTCTACTTAGGGTTCTACCGGTCACTACTAATCCTTCTTGGTCTTCCTAGGATGGTGATACTTATGTTCAGCCGCCTCAGATAGATATCTCTAATTTGGATTTACGTTATTCTATTCATATGCTTACTCAGATTGTGACATCACAGTTTCGTCAGTCAGATCATGTTAGTTCTTTGCTCATTGATTGAGGTCACTCATGTTGGCCAGTATATAAGATTGAATCCACCAATATTTATAGGATCTAAGGTTGAGGAGGACCCTTAGAGGTTCGTTGATGAGATGAAAAAGATTTTTAAGGTGATGCACGCTACTGATTCTGATGTATAATGTTAATTGTGTATCAAGTAAAAGATGTAGCTTATCATTGGTATGAGGAGTGGGAAGTAATTAGGGTGATGATATTGAACTGGCATTCTGGGATGAGTTTTAAGGGTCCTTTCTTGATCACTCTTTTTCAAAAGAGTTGAGGGAAGCTAAGGATGAAGAGTTCATTAATTTGAAGTAGGGTAAGATGAGCATTAAGGAGTATGCTCTAAAATTTCAGCAGTTGTACCGTTATGCTCTAGAGTTAGTAGCAAACATGAGATCCTAAATAAAGAAGTTTTCTTCTAATTTATGTTGTGATTGATATTCAGGTGTAAGGATGTGATGTTGAACAATGATATGGACATCTCTAGACTGATGGTTTATATACACCTAGTAGAGAATGAGAAAAAAGAAGTAGGTCAAGATGGAAGATAGGCAGAACAAGAATTTTAAATATTCAGGGCAGGTTTCAAGTCAGCATAATAGTGCGAGAGATTATAAACAATGGACTAAGAAGAAGAATTAGAGAAATCCATATTTGATGGTTTGTGCTCTTTATCCTAAGACTTCTAGTGATCGACGTTTTCAGGCTAGTAGTGGTCCTAAGGCACAGGGTGCCGAGTCTCAAGTTATTAGAGCTCAGTAATCCCCACCTTATCCTCCTTGTCATTTTTGTTGGCAACTTCACCGTGGTTAATGTGAGAAGGGTAGGAACTTGTGTTTCAGTTGTGGTCATCCTAGTCATCTGCAGTGAAATTATCCTATATCCAAAGTTTCCACTGGAGCTAATATTGTTCTGGTCGCTGCTTATTTATCGCTTACTCCTGAGGATGCCACTTCCGTAACCTGCACTAGTTAGAATTGTCTCTATGCTCTTGTTACTCATGGGGATTTTGAGGCATCCCTAAATGTTGTCACTGGTATGTTGCAACTCTTATCTCTTAATGTTTATTGTTTTCTTGATACAGGCTCTACTTTATCTTATGTGGCCCCTTATATAGCTATATAATTTGGTTCTGATCCTAAAAGTATTTCTAACACCTTCTCTGTTTCTACTCTGGTGGGTGATTCTATTGTGGCTACAAAAATCTGTAGGGGATTTGTGGTGTCTATCTTTCATAGAAAGATATTGGTGGACTTTATAGACCTTGACATGGTATATTTTCATGTAATCTTGAGGATAGATTAGCTTAATTTGTGCTAGCATTTTTGGGTTGTAGGACCCAAAAGGTTAGTTTCAACTTACCTAATAAATCAGTTATCAAATGAGAGGGAAGTTTCTTAGTACCTAATGAGAGGTTTATTTCTTATCATAAAGCTTGGAAGTTGATTTCCAAAGGGTTTCATTATCATCTAGTTTGCATTAAGAATTCTAATCCTGAAAGTACTTTGCAATTTGTCCTTGTGGTTAATGAGTTACCTAAAGTGTTTCTCGATGATCTTCCTGGGATTTCTCCAAACAGTGAAATAGACTTTGGGATTAATCTTCTATCGGATACTCATCCTATTTCCATTCCTCCTTGTAGGATGGATCCTACTGAATTAAGGAGCTTAAGAAGTAGTTAAAGGATCTTTTTTATAAGGGTTTCGTTCGTCCTAGTGTTTCCCTATTGGGTGCTCCTGTACTTTTTGTGCAAAAAAAATATTGGTCTCTTTGGATGTGTTTAGACTATCATTAGTTGAATAAGGTGACAGTGAAGAATAAGTACCCTCTTCCTAGGATTGATGATCTTTTAGACCATTTTAAGGGTGCTAGGTATTTCTCTAAGATTGATCTTCCTTTGGGCTACCATTAGTTGAATATTAGGGAGGTTAATATTCCCCGGACTACTTTTTGAATCTAGTATGGTCATTATGAGTTTTTGGTTATGTCATTTTGGTTGACTAATGCTCTGGATGCATTCATGGATCTTATGAATCAGGTGTTTAGGCAGTTCTTGGATTTTTTTGTTATTATCTTCATTAATGATATCTTGATATACTCTATGAGTGAGGAGGATCATGCCAATCATCTCTAAATTGTGTTCCATACTCTTAAGTACCCGAAGTTGTATGCAAAGTTTTCTAAGTGTGAACTTTGGTTAAGGCTGGTGACCTTTATTGTGCATGTTATTTCTAGTGAGGGGATCAATGTTGATCCACAAAAAGTTGAGGCATTTAAGAGATAGCCTAGACCCATGAATCCAATTGACATTTGGAGTTTCTTGGGCTTGGTTGGTACTAGGCCCTGGTTTGGGTGATGACAATATGACTTGGGTGTTAGCATTGATTTGGTATTCTAGCAATTTATAAAAAAAATAGGGTTGGGTTTAACAATCCGACTTTGATGAGACTCTTTATGGCAGATTGCACAATGAAGAAGCTATAGAAATCTTATGTGATTTTTTGGTAAGGGTTGCATCCTTTATTTTCCTATCCAATTTTGGCAACTTTAACTGTGAAATTAACTTTGAGGTTCCTATTATCTTAAGGTGTCCATTTCTTTCAACTCATAAATCTTTAGTTGGATGGAGACTTGGCAAATAAAGTTTTGGTTGAATCATAAGGAAGTGACCTTTAATGTATGTCAGTCAGTAAAGTATCCAAAGGATATACGTGTGATTTTGATGATTGATATAAGCGGTAAGGATGCATTGGTATCTCCTATTGAGGAGAGGTTTAAAGTTGAAGCACTTGCAACAGTTATTATGAATTTCTAGGGTGATGACACTGATTGCTATGATGAGATGGTGAGTGTACTTTCTAGTAGGGGATCACACACTTTCACACCAAAAAAGCTATATCTTGATTTGAAGAATAGAGTAACCCACCAACAAAACATTCAATTTAGGAGCCTTCAATCGTGGAGCTCAGGAATCTTCCAGTCTATTTTTATTACTATTTTCTGCAAGCCAACAATACTTTGCGAGTTACTATTGCACCTAATTTAGTGTATTGGTAAGTTGAGGTTCTACTATATATTTTATAGATGTTCAAAAGGGTGGCCCATTGCTGATATCATTGGGATACCACCTAGAATTTTCATACACAAAATTCAACTTGAGCTAGACTATGCTTATAGTATTGATCATCAACGAAGTCTCAATCCACATATATAAGAGGTAGTTAAGAAGGATATTATCAAATGGCTGGATGCTTAAGTGTTTATCCTATTGTTAACAACAAATAGGTGAGCTCGATCCAATGTATGCCAAAAAAGGTGGAATCACTATGGTTCTAAATGATAATAGTAATATTATTTTGATAAGGCCTGTCACCAATTGATGTATATTCATTAAATATAGGAATCTAAATGCATGGACTGAGAAGGATCATTTTTATGCCTTATGTTAGACCATCTTACCGGTAGAGGATGATATTATTTTCTTGATGGATACTCAAGTTACAATCAGATTTCAATCAATCTCAAGGACTACGGGAAGATCACTTTAACATTTCTATTTTGGACTTTCATATTCAAGATAATTCATTTCGGCCTGACTAATGCATCAATGATATTTCAACATTGCATGATGTCCATCTCTATTGACATAGTGGAGGACACTATTAAGTTATTTAAGGATGACTTCTAAATTTTTGGTGATTTGCTTAAAGAATGTTTGGCTCATCGTGCTAATGTCATAAGGAGATGTAAGGATTGTAAATGTGTACTAAATTGGTGAAGTGCTAATTTATGGTCAAAGAATGACTAGTGCTTTGTCACAAGAATTCAAAGAAGGGGATTGAGGTTGACAAGGCTAAGATTGAGGTTATTGAAAAATATCCTCCACCAATTTTTGAAAGGTACTTGGTGATTTTTTAGGCATACTGTAGTTTATAAAAGATTCATCAAGGATTTCTCTAAAATTGCACATCTCATATGTAAGTAATTGGAGAAAAAGGTGAATTTTATGTTTGATGATGCATTTCTGAAGGTGTTCGAGTGTCTAAAAGAGCATGCACTTGGTGTTTTTAAATTTTTAAGTTTAAATGATACCCCTCCTTAAAAATTTTAGATATGTTTATTGTGTTGTTTGCTCGATATGAACTTTTACCAATATGGATCTTGTTATGGCATTAGTATTATGAGCATGATAACCATAGCCTAACAAGGCATCAACTGGATAGGTGGTAACTCTGTGTGTAGCCCTAAGCTATTTGTGCATTTTGAGGTACTTAGTCGGTATTTATGTATAATCTAGAACTCATCCTGCTAGTCTCACCAAAGTTATAGGATAGTAGGTTAGAAATGGATGATAGGCTATTCTTAAATAATCAACTATAAGACTAAAAGTCTACCAAATGAAAATAATATCCTCTGTACTCGAACTTTAAGCCTAAATAGACTTTTTCCTTGAACTAGCCCATTCACCTTCTCAATTCAATTATATGAACCAGCTTTTTCCATGATCCCTCCTTAGACACTGTGCACCTAAAATCTGTCAAATCACCTAATTTGATGATGGATATTGTAGGGGTGTGTATAAAAACTAGGTGTGTAAAAGATTTTAGTAGATAAAAAGAAAAAAGGGGATTCAAGTTCGAACTCGTGTAAAGAAAATGATGTTGAAAGTTCAAAACTAAAAAGAAAACAAGAAAAAATAGAAGATTGAAAAAAGTGAATTTTCAAAAAGAAACAATATCTGGGGTACAAAAAGGCGGAAAATAAAGGAAGTGGGAAAGTGGAGTCAAAAGTAGTGTATTGATCTAAGGTGGATTTATTAGTCTCAGTATTGTTATCCCGGCTCATTTATCCTTGTTTGAGGATCTCTTGCGTGCTTAATAATTGAACAGTGATATAATTGACTAAATAAGTGTTAATGTACTTAATTATAATGTTTAAGGTGTTTTGCAGATAAGTTTGGGGTTCAAATTGGTCATTTAGAGTTCAAATTAGAAAACTAGTGTTACTAGCTTGAGCTAGGTGTTGTTCTAGTTGATATCGAAAGATTTTAATGTGTTTAATGAGTTCCTAATGTTATGATTGTGTAATTATGAGTGGAAAAACTTGTTTATAGTGTTGAAGTTTCAATTGAATGAAGCCAAGAGTCAAAAACATATTAAATATCAAAAGATACAAAACTAGTATTCTTAGCTTAAGTTTCTAGTTCACCATCTTGGATGTTGTGTTATTTTGAGCTCTAATTTTTGGTGTTTAATGATATAGGATGATTTTTGAGTTGATTATTATGATATATGAATTATATAAATCTGTAAATAAAGTGGAAACAACACAAAAAGGTTTGGAATTGGTCAACAAAAGCAAAAGACAAGACTTGACGTAAAATGGACACTTTGGATGTCCATGGCGCATCAAGGACTAAAACCACGGATATGGGGCACGTTACACAAATATGGATCTTCCTAAGGGACCAAAAACAGTATGTATCCATGATTAGGGTGCATCACGCATCCTAGTCCACACAATAAGAGGGGCAATGAGGACACATGTCAATTTCGGCAAATTTTGTCCTCCTATAAATAGGACACTTGAACATGATGTAAAACACATTGGAGGACTTTGAAGCTTTGACAAGAGCTGGAAAAAACATCAATTAGGGTTTTTTTATCTTTACTTTAGTTTGCTTAGGTGTTTTTACATGTTTTCTAAATTTGCGATTACGGATATGTCCATGAGCGTCTAAAAGCCCCCTTTCTGGGGTTAAGGCCGAGAACATGCATATTATGGCTTTGAATTGATTTTTTTTTTACTTTATTATATTTTTTTGTTTATTTACACTTTTTATAACTATTTTAAGGAATTGTGACCTATAAAATACATTCATTGTCGTCTTTTTGAACTTGATAGATGGATAAGAGGATAGAACGTGGGAGTAATAGAGTAGAATTATAAGCGTCTATAGAATGAAGTTATAATTTTCATGTAGGATAGTGATATACCTATGTGACCTATTTTCTTTACTATAGGATGAAATATAAATGTGTTTAGCTTAGTTCCCATATCCCCACTTAACGAACTAGTAGTGGGTCTAAGTTATATAGCTTATTAGAGGCTCGAGAGACCATGATCATGATATCAACCCCGTGAATCAACAACCATGATGAGTTATATAACCAATGAAGTTCAATATCTTAGTATGATTGTTCTCAAACCTTAACCCTGGGTTTCTTCTTATTGATTGTCCAAAAAATTTACTTTTACTCATTATCTACTTTGCGTTTAGTCTACAACTCTAAAACTGTTTTAGTTACTTTTACAACACTTTATATCGAAATAGTGAACTGAAATTAGATAGTAGTTAAAACAAGTCCCTGTGGGATTGATACTTTGATTCTAAAAGACCAATTTACTACTTTGTGAGACAACATACACTTGCGTGTGTGCTTGGGCGCAACAAGTTTTTGGTGCCATTGTCGGGGACTTGTAAATAGGCAACTGTCTTAGTTTTGGTTTTGCTATATTGAGTTGTACATAGTTTAGTATTTTTTTTTCTTGTTATTTTCATTTATTTTTTTCTTTTAATTTTCATTAGTTTTTTTCATCACACTTCTTGATATGACAGCCTCGGATAGATGGTTTTTGAGTGGTGATGATTCTTATTGTTTTTTAGAAGGACCCCACAAAGAAAGTATTTGTCCAGATTTTGATGGAAGTGCATAGACATGACCTTCATAATATGAGGTGATGCTATCCTATATATGGAGTAGACCACAAGTTAGTGGGAAGTTTATGGAAATAGTGGTCACTCTGTAGATATGTGTGGTGCAAATCTTGAGTTAGTCAATTTTGTGGGAAATGCTCAAAGGCCATATTATGGTAATACCTACAACCAAAAGTGGAAAACTCAGGCACAAAATAATTTGTGGAATAACAAATAGCAGCAGTAGTTTTAGCAGTAGTATCAGGAAAACACACAAGCCAGTAACATAGAGGAGATGTTAAAGAAGATCATGGCCACCCAAGAACAGATGGTTGCTGAACTCAAAAATTAGGAAGTACTTCAGAAGAATTTTGAGCGTTGGTTGGGGAAACTGCATCAAACCCAAAACAGCATGCCTGAAGGTGATTTTCCAATGATAATGAACCTCTTAAAAGAGTAAATATAATCACTTTGAGTAACGGTAAAAAGCTAAATGTAAGGCCTCCAAAGACAACTAAGGAGGTAGATATAGAGTTGCTCCCTAACCAGATGTAGATAAAGTTGTTAATAATTTGAGAAAGTCTTGGTACTCAAAAATTAAAGTTGTTAAGCAGTTTATGGAGGGAACACCACCGCCATCACCACTGAGGCTGAGAAAAGAAATGGAGGATACTAGCTAATTAGTGGAGCAAACACAAGAATTTCAGCAATTCGACTGTCATCTTTCTTTTGACACTAAAATTGAGAAGGTAAATAAGAGTGAGTCTGTTGTGGATAGTGTAAATTATTAAGTAGGATCGGTTGGGCATCATTCAAAGCACTTTTCTACATTATATTTAGATGATGACATGTTTGTGGAGTCGTCTCAAATAGTGGAAGAGTGTAAAAAGGAGGAACAAGAATTGTATATTCTTAATTTTGCACCAAAAAAGAAACACAAAAACATGTCTTACATTAAGGAAAAGTGGTTTACCATGAACCATACATTACTCGGTTCCTTCATCTTGTACCACCACCCTATGATAGAAACAAAAAGATGGATACATTGTTGGGGGTAAAATTCATATCTCAAGGTAGAGGAAAAAGGTTGATGTTGGGTCTGCCACAACACTAAATCAGGTGCTTCTTGGAAAACGACCCAAGTTAAGGTAGGTTTTATTTTTAGTATTTTTAGTTTTTACTTCACTTTTGTTTTTTTGAGTCACAGGTTGATGGGAAGTCTGAGCACCCAAACCCCTGAGCTAAGGATCCTAGCAAAGACTAAGTGTGGGGTCCTCAAACCCCCTTGATGTATAAAGATGCTACTAGATAGTCCTAGAGGTCTCAAGGAGTATTTATATCTCTACTTTTAAGTACACTTTATGGACAAAGTTGATTTTTTAAGTGTGGGGTTGGGAAATTCCCATTTTTAGGAGTAATTTTAAAATTTTTGTTTTAGGTAAGCGAGATATTCTTGTTGTTGATATATGTGATTGTATGATATAAGTGGGTTTTAAATGTAAAGATCATGCTGATTATGTGAATTACTACATTTGAGACATCTAGGATCTAGTTTATGACTCTTGTTCGTTGTTTTCTCAATGTTGGATTCATGTTATTATTTGGTTGAGAGTCTACAATGATCCTACTTGAGTTGAGAATGTGCCATGTGCGTGAGGTTTTTGTGTATTCCCTATTATACTTAATGCTAGAACTTTCTTGGTGTGTGTACCAAGTGAAATAAAGAGTGGATTTAGGAGATGATATAGGTATTTCTTTTATAACTATATTTTATACCCTTTTTCAAACATACCCTTATGCATAATCCTAGTTAACCCTATTGATCCTTTAGCTTATTCTTTGGTAGCCTCATATGTAGCCTAATCACTTATTTGAATTTACTGTTATTTAATCTAATTGAGTTAAGGAGTTTGAAATTTAAGGAAAAGGTGAAATTGAAGCCCCTAAGTAATAACTCGTGGTGTTGAAAATTTGATATGTATGGTGGTTGGGAGTTGTATAGTAATAAGAAAAAAATAAAAACTATTCAAATTGAATAACGTGTACATAAAACACTCACAACATAATGTATGTGAATGAGCTTAATGAGATGGGCAAAACAAAAGATGTGGGTAGATAGAAGTGGTGAATATTGGTTGGTAGAGGTGAATTGACTGGAAAGTGTGATGTATGAAAGCTCTTAGAGAAGATAGTCATTATTCTTGGACAAAATAGCTCCTACCCATCCCTTACCCTATATTTAAACCCTTAAATACCTATTTGATCCTAAGCTTCATAATTCTGATATTAGTGGAGTACTACACGATGGTCAAGCCTATGGTTCATCTTGTGTACCTTGTGAATTCCTTGTGAGAGGGAGCGCAACTTGATTCTTATACCCATTTTGTGATAAATTACATCTATATGAGTGGTTATGGGTAACTCCCTTGTAGTGAGGGCATATGTTTGATGATAGTTTAGTGGTTCGTATGATGTCTCTGATTGAGCATTGTGTGTGAGTTTACCAACTTAGTGAGTCAATTCCTGAGGCTAGGATGTTTTGGAGTAGTATTTTTGAGCTTTCAATTGTGTGTATAACATTCTTAGTGTAAGGACATGCATTCTGCATAGACATTATAGTACTATCTTGAGTGTCTTGCTTGTAGTAGAAGTGTAGAGTCTCCTCACATTATGATGGTTAGAGTAAAGAGTTGTTCGAGGATAAACAAGGCTTTAAGTGTGGGGTGATAATCTGAGGTGGATTTATGCATCTCAGTGTTGTTATCCCAGCACATTTATCCTTGTTTTGAGGACTTCTATGCTTAATGAGTGAATAATGATATAATTGAGCATCTATGTGTTAAGGTACTAAGTTATAAAGTTTACTGTGTTTTCCAAACAAGTTTAGGGTTCAAATTGGTCATTTAGATTTCAAATGAGAAAACTAGTGTTACTAGCTTGAGCTAGGTTTTGTTCTTGTTGACTTAATGGATTCTAATGTGTTTAATGAGATCTTACATGACCAGAACGATGGCCTTGTCATAATAGGCATCTCAAGCCCAAAAAGGACCGGAGATCACCCCGCTACCTAGTTCACCCAACCAATATATACCTTAAGTCAGATGAATTCCGAACATATAAAAAGATAGAGTGATTAACAACACACGGACTTTGGGATATGTCCATGACCATGACCAACCCAAGCAAGTCTCAGCATCAAACACCCAACCAATCAACCATAACATAACCAAAATAATAACCAAGTCCATATGCATACCAGAACATACCTAAGTCCACAGATTGGCCATAAAAAGCCTTTAAAACAATCCGAGAATATCCAATCGGGACATGACCCTGAACATAGCCAAAAACCAATATCCAAGTTTAAACTAATAATGACATAAGAAGATAAAATCAGGAAATGCAGCCTTCAAAAGTACGGAAGCTCACTACTTCAAGTCAACACAGTTGTCCCCTAATCCAAGTCACTCAGCAGGAGATGTGATAGTATGACCAACACCTACATCGCATGGGAATACAGCTTCTGAAGATGGTTAGCGATTGGAGCACTAACATGTAAATGTTGTAAATGTTGTAAATCATGTGGAAATAACACAAAAAGAATTTAAATGGATCAACAAAAGAACAAGACAAGACTTAATGTAAAATGGACACTTTAGATGTCCATGGCATGTCGAGGACCAAAGACATAGATATAGGGTGCGTTCCATACACAGGGAGATTCCTAAGGGGCCCAAAATAGTATTTCTCCATAATGAGGGTGCATCGTACACCTCAGTCAATGAAATAAGTGGGGCGACACAGACCCATGTAAATTTTGGCAGATTTTGTCCTCCTATAAATAGGACACTTGAACTTGATGTAAAACACCTTGGATGACTTTGAAACTTCAAGAGGAGATGGAAAACACTTTAATTTGGGATTTATATCTTTAATTTTATTTGTTTACTTTGCGATTACGGTTATGTCCATGAGAGGCTAAAAGCCCTTTTTCCGGGATTAAGGCCAAGAACATGATATTATTGCATTGAATTGATTTGGTTTTGTTTATTTATCATATTTTGTTGTTTATTTACCCTTTTGATAACAATTTTAAGGATTCATTACCCTTAAAATACATTCATTGTCATCTTTATGAACTCTAGAGGGGGAATAACAGGATAGAACATACGAGTAAATAGAGTAGGATTAAAAGCTTCTATAGAATGAAGTTGGAATTTGTATGTAGGGTATATATATACCAACATGACCTATTTGGTTCACTACGGGATGAAATATAAATGCATTTAGCTTAGTTCTCTCGTATTCACTTAATGATGTAGTTGTGGGTCTAAGTTAGATATGTGATTAGAGGTTCGAGAGACCATGATCATAACATCAACCCCGTGAATCAACAACTAAGATAAGTAATCCAACCAATGAATTTAAATATCTTGGTATGATTTTTTGCAGACCTTAACCCTGGGTTTTTCTGTATTGATTTTCCAAGAAATTTACTTTTACGCACTATCTACTTTGCTTTTAGTCTACAACTCTAAAACTATTTTAGTTACTTTTACACCACTTTAAATCAAAATAGTGTACTAAAATTAGACAGTTGTTAAAAAAAGTACTTGTGGGATCGATACTTGGCTTGTAAAGGGCCACTTTACTACTTGATCAGACCATGTACACTTGTGTGTGTGCTTGGGCGCAACATGTAGTTCCAAGGAGGAATAAGTCACTTGATAATATGTACAATACCCATCCCCAAACGTACATTACAAGATAATAAAAGTCCTATAGTGATCCTAATTTGACTGTTTGAAAACCTAAGGCATAATAAATAAATGCTCTATGTTATCTCATGCATATTGTTTGAACTTCTTTGTGAGAATGAGAGAACAGATTCAGTACCTGTCCAATTATTCATTACGTATGCTAAATGTTATGAACATTTTTGGGCTGAGGGCAAAGGGGTTGCATCATAGTTGTTGCTTGCTTGGTAGTGTTATTTGTTTGCATGTTAGCTAGTTTATCGATAATCTAATGTCATTGCTTGATCCCTTTATGCCATGGTGAGTAGTTTGTTTACACATAATGATTTTGGTTTGGATAAAGTTTAGAGAGAGTTTAACTTGTGTTGTGATTCATGCATGCTTAAGTTGATTTTTGATAAATATGACTGCAGTAATACTGTTAGATTTATCTTGGTTAAGGGCTGGTTAGATTAAGTTGTAGTCTAGTTTTGTTTTATTCTCCTAAGGACATACGAATGTTCTAAGTTGAGGATGTTGATGTGTCCTGAACTTACGAAACTCCCGACACTTAAAACAATGGAAATTTTCTAGTACAAAGTCATTATCGCATAGATATGTTGTGTATTTATGATATTTGCAGGTCAAACTAGTATGGAAAAGTGAAGTGCAGAAAATTAAGACTTAAAGGCATCAGACGAGCAAACCTACAATCATTGAATTTGACAATGGTCACCTTATTGTTATAGCGTTCAACCAGAAATCACAATTAGAGAATTTCTCTTACAACTGCTGCTCTTTCAAGGTATGCAACACCACAAAAAGGTGATTGGCATGATCCACCTCACCCTTAGAGTACATCAAAATGTGATCAATGAACATAATGACTAATAGATCTAGAAACTGATGAAAAACCATATTCATCAAATTCATGAATGTCGATGGGCCATTGGTCAAATAAAATGACATAACCATGAACTCGAAGTGCCTTTACTGAGTATAGAAAGTTGTCTTAGGGATATCCACCTCCCTAATCTAATGATGATGATACTCAGACCGATGATCTATCTTAGAAAAGAACTTGGCGTCTTGCAACTGATCAAACAAGTTATTTATTCTTGGAATAGGATACTTTTTCTTGACCATCACCTTAATCAACTTCCGATAGTCAATAAACATCAGAAAGGAACCATCCTTCTTATGCACAAATAACACAGGTACACCACATAGGGATACACTAAGATAGATGAAACCCTTATCCAAAAGATACTTTAGTTGCTCCTTGATTTCTGTCAACCCAGTCGTAGCCATTCTATAAGGAGGAATATATATTGGATGAGTGTCCTAAACCAAATCAATCCCAAACTCAATCTCCCTATCTGGAGGACCACTGGGAAGATCTTTCAAAAAGACCTTAGGAAACTCATTCACCACCGAAATCAAATACAAAGAAGGACCTTTTGAGTTAGAATCTTTAACCCACACCAAATAATAGAGTCACCTTTATAGATTAACTTTTGAGCTCTAAGATATGATATAAACCTCCCCTTTGGAGATAGGGAACCACCCTCTCACTCAATAACCAGTTCCCTAGAGAACTTAAAGATAATCTTATGGATCCGACAATCTAAGGATGCGTAGCACGAGTGTAACCAATTCATCCTCAAAATGGCATCAAAATCCACCATATTTAATTCGAACAAATTCACCAAAATATCATTACTACCAACTGATACTACACACCCCCTATAGATTTTTTTAGCAACTACTCAGTCACCTACCAAGTTAGAAACATAAAAAGAATTAGAAATAACCTCGGGATCAAAATCAAAATACCCATCCACAAATGAGGTCACATATGAGAGAGTGGACCTTAGATCAAGTAAATAATAAACACCCAAAGAAAAGAGTTGTAACATACAAGTCACGACATCAGGCGATGCCTCAGAATCCTATCAGGTAGCAAGAGCATACAACAAATTCCGACCTGTGCTGGTAGTAGAAGCAGAAATAGATGCAAAAGTAGCATCCTTTGGTGCAGGGGCAGATGAAGAGGTAACCAAAACCTTATTTGCCCCTGAATTAACCATACCAACCAGACATTTTCTAAGTATATGGCCTGGCTGACCATATTTAAAGCACTTGTCCCTTCTCTCATCATAGAAACCCCGATGAAACAGGCCACAGAACCTGCAAAAAGGACATGATGTGGCTGAATAATCCTCACTATCTTGATATTAGGCACCCTATGCTAGGAAGTTATTTCCACCCTACTGACGCCTATCACTCGACTACTTTGGGTAGGGAGCACTAGCTATGGAGAGATAACTAGAACTCCCCCACTTATTCTTTGGCCACTTATCATCAAGATAGGATCTAACATTTGCTTCTCCTTGATCTCTTCACCAAAAGATGATCAAACTACTTCCTATACAAACAACACATCACCATTATTAAAGCCCACAAGGAAACTCGAAGATTAGCCAAGCGGCGAATAGCATTTACCAACTCTCACCTCTCCTTATCCACATGATCTAAAATCCTAATGGATAACCTGCTAAGAGTATTAGCAATAACGTTAGCCTTTCTAGATGATAGTGAAGACTCATGTCATAGTCCTTGAGAATCTTTAGCCATATCCTCTGACTAAGGTTAAGATCTTTCTAAGTGAACACATATTATAGACTCTTATGATTAGAAAAGATGTCCACATGTACTCCATACAAATAGTACCACCAAATCTTCAATGCAAATAGCACTGCAAAAATTTCCAAATCATCAGTAGGATAATTACTCTCATGCACTTTCAACTGCCTAGAAGCAAAGGCAATAACCTTACTATGTTGTATCAAAAAAAAACAAGTCCCACCAGGTATGCATCACAGTAAACCACAAACCTCTCAATGCCTTCAAAAAAAGTCAAAATTGGAGCCGAAGTTATCTTATCCTTCAGCCTCTCAAACTACCCTCACAAGCATCTGACCAAGAGAACTTTACCTTCTATTGAGTCAACTTAGTCAATAGGGAAGCTATCATTAAAAAACTTTCCACAAACCTCTATAATACCCATCTAAACCCAAGAAACTCTAAATATCAGTTGGAGTCATGGGTCTAGTGCACTTCTTAACCACCTCCACCTTTTATGGATCCATAATGATCCCCTCACTAGAAATAATATGACCTAAATAAGTGACAGTGTTCAACCAGAACTCATAAGTAGAGAATTTTTCATACAACTAGTGCTCTTTCAAGTCTGCAACACCACACATAAGTGATTGGCATGAACTACCTCACTCTTAGAGTAAACCAAAATGTTATTAATGAACACAATGATAAACAAATTTAGAAACAGATGGAATACCCTATTTATCAAATCCATGAATGACGTCAGGGCATTGGACAAACCAAATAACAACCAAGAACTCAAAGTGCCCATACCGAGTATGGAAATTTGTCTTAAGGGTATCCACCTCCATAATCTTAAGCTAATGATACCCATACTGTAGATCTATCTTAAAAAAGAACTTTGCACCTTACAACTTATCAAACAAGTCACCTATTGGGGTAGAAATAGAAAAAGGATATGAAATAACCTCGTGATCAAAACCTAAATACACAGCCATAAATAAGGTACCATAGGAGATATTGGACCCCAGATCAAGTAAACTATAAACATCCCAAGAAAAGAGTTGTAACATACCAGTCATGACATCAGGAAATTCCTCAAACTCCTATCCGATAGTAAAAGCATATAACTGATTTTGACCTATGCCAGTACCAGAAGCAAAAAAAGATGCAGAAGCAGCACCCTTTGATGCAAGAGCAGATGAATAGAAAATTAGAACCTTATTCACCCCTGAAACAACCTTACCATCTTGACAGTTTCTAAGCATTTGTCTGGCTAACCATATTTGAAGTACCTATCCCTCCCCTCATCATAGAAACCCTAATGTAATCAACCACAAAACCTGCATAGAGGACATTATAAGGTAGACTATGCTCTTCTAGCTTGAGATTGGGCACCCTCTGCTCGAAAGTTATTGCCACCCTACTAACGCCTATCACTTGACAACTTTGGGTATAGAGCACTAGGCGTAGAGAAAGAGCCAAACGTCCTCCATTTCTTCTTTGGCCACTTACCACCATTTTAACCACTTTGTTGTTGGACACTCTACTAGTAGAACTTGAACCTCTTACCCTATTTTTCATTTATCTCAGCTTGCATTCTCTTTTCCTCCTCCACCAGTTGCATATGAACAACCAACCTAGAAATATATATGTCCTTGATCAGTAATGCAGTCTTACTTTCAAGGATGAAATCTCAAGAAAGTCCTGAAGCAAACTTTCTCATCTTGGCCCTCATATAAGACACCAATTCTGGAGCATACCTAAATAACTAGTGAAATTTCAAGGCATATTTATTGACCGACATCTTTCTCTATTTCAAATTAACAAATTCCTTTGCTATTACTTCCCTCAACTCCTGAGGAAAAAAGCAATCCAGAAATGTATTGGAGAAAGTTTCCCACCAAGATGATTCCTGAGCATCACCCGTTGCCCTATCACATTCCTTGTACCATTGGTACGCCATATCCTTGAACTGATATGCTACAAATTCCACCCCTTTTATATTCGTGGAATGCATAATCCTAAAAATATTTTCCATTTCATCTAGAAAACCCTAAGGATCCTCCTCAATATTAACACCAGTAAGGTTGAAGGGTTCATCTTCATGGACCAGCCAACCTTTGTGGCCACAGAGGATGGAATAAAAAATGCATCAGGTTCATCCGGAGAAGCCACTAACCGAGAAATCATATGATTCAACTAATGAAACTCTACATTTGTTATGTCAGCATAAGGAGGAATCTAAAAAATTAGTTGAACTCTAGAATAATCAGGGACTGGACCCCTAGATCGAGTATGGATCCCCTAAGTAGAACATTATCCCCAGTAGGGATAGAAGAGTTTTAGTGAGATTTAGATCATTAAGGCATGATCTAAAAAGCGAGAAAATAGAAATTATAAAATATTTTAGGATCGTAGACCCTGAAGCTTGAAATAGAACACAATAAATAGAAACATTGCTAAATATCTTTAGCCTCTCCCTTGTGAGTGTGGCACGCTACACACCATTAAAAGAGACTACTCGACATGGTTTCATAGACTCCCAATCCACCATAACCTAAAGTTGTAATACCAACTTGACACAACCCCAATCAGGCCTTCTCATAATGGGAATCTTAAGTCTAACCAAGATCGGAGACCACCCCAATTACCAAACCCAACCATTCAAAACATACCCTGAGTCAGATGAATTTCGAACATATAATAAGGTAGTGCATTTGTACCAATCCACTCTCTGGGAATTGTCCATGACCGTGACCAACCCAAGCAAGTCTAACCATCCAATTCCAACCAACAACCATAATAAAATCCATATAATAACCAAGTTCCTATCCAAGGATAGAACAATCATAAATTCAGTCAAACGGTATCAAACCCAATATAAATACCAATACAAAGGCTGACAACAATATTGGTATTACCCATTCTAACCCATAGTAGTTCCACAAAGCCTCTACCAAAAGAAATAATATCCGATTAGGACATGCCCCAACCATAGCCAAAATCAACATCTATAAAATGACCAATGTATGTAAAAAGATCCATGACATGAAATGGACCCTTTTAAAATATAAAAGCTCACCACTTCAATCTAACCAAGCTGATCCTAAATTCTAGCACTAAGCAGGTGGAGTAAAAGTACTTATTCTTATATTGCATGGGGATACAGCCACCCAAAAATAGGTTAGCGGGTAAAAAATAGCATGTACTCAAGATAAGAAAACCATTATGCCAATATTTAAAACCAAGTAAGCCAACAACATGAATTCACAACCATACATACATATGTATAACCAAGCAAGGAAAGGGAATTGGGTTTAACATACCATTAAAATCATTAACCTAGGTATGTGTAGCTTAACCATCCTAGAACCACCCACTGGCTATATGGGTCCACTGTAACCTCTTGAACGGGCCCCAATGCGTGTAACCACATGAATTAAAGATACCATAGGAGTAGGGGATACCCAGTACCCTTTTCTCTGTGTGATACATATGTACAATTTTACTTAGAGGATTCCCTTGTACCTCATAATTATCATATATGGTTGTCATGACCAATCCTCACGTTGATAAATATGAGTTTCTAGTATTCATCCATTAGAATCACACCTCACGATTATCTATCACACCCCACTATTATTGCCAAATTAAAATCATTACCACACAACCAAAGAACCATTGTATTTATTTTCAACCAAGGCTATATTTAGTGGTATCATCATACCAACTATATCTTACAAGCAATATCCTTAGCCATCCTTTTTAAGAAGAAGGGATTCCCATGTACCCATAGATTACATTATTAAGTTTACTTGTGGAATACCACGTACCCCAAAAGTGACCATTATTATGTTTTCTTAGGGGATTCCATTGTACCCCACAAGGTTTTCAATTAGACAATCCTAACCACCAAAACTTTAATATTTAACCATTCAAAACCATCTAAACTATTTATACCATTAAGGGTTACATTACCAAGTTATACAATGTAATAGTTAAATGAAAGTCAAAAAATTTAGTAAAATCATTCTCTGTAAGACCCCACAAAATCCTAAGCTCAACTCAGTCTTTTATGCTTCCTACGGGGTCCCAGACTTAGAAAATTCTAGCTAAGTATTCATACTTAGTATTATTTTGGCTTTTGTAAGTTGGAAAATCTATTTCATAACTCTTATGACCTTAAAGTATCAATATTTAAATTGATTCATGATTAGGAATGTCAGTAAGTGTTTTTGGACAAGTTTTAGATTTTTTGAACCTCGTTTAGATCATTTTATAGTGACCAAAATAGTGATTCAACGAGATCTAGATGCATCACTGCAAGACCCCACAAATTTCCCTCGTAGCCTGAGCCTTAGAGCATATCAAGGGAAGGGTAATTCCGGCCCTAAAAAATTAAAAAGTGACTTCCCAAGTGATTGGTATTGAAAATATATAGAATTTTCTTAAATTTGCCTTTTTTCATGTAGAGAATTGAATTAGCTTTCCAACGATACCAATTTCATCCAAATTCGGTATCGCATGAGAAGTTATGATTATTTTATTGAGAGTTTTTGGAACCACCCGGGTATGATGGACGATCCAACAGATCATCCAGTCTGCAATAGAACGTCACTCAGCCCATTACAATAAAGGCAATAACTCCCTTTTCTGGCCTAAGTGCGACAGCTAAATTGACGGTCCGCTAAAACTGCAATGGACCGTCATTGGGACCTTCACACTCAGGCAATGTGGCCTCATCCTGGCTAATGTGCGACGGATGATCCGACGGACCATCAGGCTGAGCGACGGATCATTTCTTTGATCGTCACACCGAGGCAATATTTTTTTTCCTGACCAATGTGAGATGGATGACCCACGAGCTTTCAGACTAGCAACAGACCATCACTTTGACCATTGCATCCCCAGTTCAGTAGTTTTAAGTCCTTTTTAAAAGGGGTTTTTGGGTTTTTTCCTTTTTAACCCTCAGATATATTGCAACCAAACTTGATAGCCTTATTATTACCCAAAATATACAAAGGCTAGGGTTTCTCTCTCAAGAGCAAATCTAAAACCTTTCTCTAAGAAATCCAAGAACATACCATGGATTCGACAAATTGAGTTAAGATTTGAGTTTCCCAACTTCAAAGGTTGCAAGAACTCTCTCTCAAGAGTAAGAAGAAGAGTTTAGAGCAAGCTCATTCATCCAAATTCATAATCTAAGGTATGTGGGGTTTTGAACAAGGGTAATCCTTTTACCCTTGTTCCCAAAGGCTTATTTAAACTACAATTCTCTGCAATTTATGAGATTTTACATGAAATTGAATTGGAATTTTTCACCTATTGTTATTAGTTGCAAGATTATGATGTTTCCCTTGAATTGAGAATCTAATGGCATGATTTTTACATGTTTTCTTGAGAAATTGCAGCTGGATCTTTACCCCATAATTTTAATCCTTGAGAAGTTAATAGTTGAAATGTTTGAGATATTGAAGTATATGAGTATGTTGAGATTTTGAGACAAATTGCTGAAATTTCTAGATTTCTACATGAGTTATGAATCTAAATGCTATCTATCATGCTTTTGATGAGTTTTAACTTGAAATTGAATTATGGGTTACTAAGCCCTACTTGAGACTTGAGATTTTATGAACTATTATGCTATAAGCACCCATGATTTAAATATTCTGAGATTATTGACAAATATTTTGACCTAATGGTCATTGAGTTTGGAAATCCACTATACTACATGATATTATAGATTTGATTATTGGGTTCTTGATGAACCATGAGATTATTTTAAAGTGGATTTCCAAGAGATAAGTGAGATAAACTAAAGAGAGTAGTATTTAGCACCGAGTTGAGTAAGTTACTATGGTTTCTTACCCAAGAACTACGTGTCTCATAGGTTTGAGATTTTGGGTCTAAAACTAAGATATTGGGCCCGAGGTCGAGATAAGTGATCACTGAAGTGAGGTTATACTCCCTGGCAAGAGTATGATGCTCCTATCTAATGTGGAGTCTCTTTCTTAAGAGGACAAAATGTTGGACTCCATGTAGCTCACATAATTTATGTCGGTTAAGAGAACCTCCCTTAATACAAGTTACTTTCCTAATAGTAAAGTTGTAGATTTGCTCCCTAAGACTAAAGTATTTTCCCTTGATATAAGTATTTTTTTCCTAAAGCTTGAAATGAGATATTTTCCTAAAGTGAATGAAATGCCTTCAGGTATGTTTCAATGTTATATGATTCCAAATTCCAAGTGCTTGAGTTCAAAAGAGTTATGAGTTCTTGAGCATTAAAGAAATTTTACTCTCCATGAGACATATAAATGAGTTGAAAATATTGTTTAACATTTCCTTTAGCCTATGGGTAATGAGAATAAGAGAAGATTACCGATTTCAAAGTTAAAATCTGATGACTCATGATATTTGTGTTACATGCTCCATTCTACATGACTCATAACCTTTAGATTTTATACTTATTCAAGCCATGTGAGTCACTACTTACTGCATGCATGATTTGATTAAAGAGTATTAATGTTATTTTATATAAATGCATACACCCCCACATACTCAGTACATTCCCAAGTGCTAATCCACATATACATCTTTGGCTACATTATCTTATAATGTAGGTTCAGGTGCTCAGTCCCAGCCTCGTCAGTGACTTTCAAGTACCTCTGTCTACATTTCTACAATGGTGAGTCCTCTTGGTTGGAGGACCTATCTTCAGACATTTCTGCAATTGAGAGACTATGTTTTTACTTTCAGTTCATTTTGAGTCAGTTGGGGACCTATCCCAATGGTTCTCTAGTTCATGGATTAGTAGAGGCTTTGTTAGACTAGTTTTCAGATTGTGGTTGTGTTGAGGTTTTCGGTATTTCTTGGTTGTTTGGACCCAGCATTTTTTCTGTGTTTCCTTTCATATGATATGACTATGCTAGTGTTTGAATTATTTTATCTTGAAATGAGTGTTATTAGTAGAAATAGGCTTAAAGGGTTAGCTTGGGGCTACTTGTAGCCTTAAGCACCGTGTGACATCCCGGGAGGCGATTTTGGGTCATTACAAACTTGGTATCAAAGCCTAAGGTTTTAAAGGAGTCCTAGGGAGTCTGACAAGCCGCGTTGAGTAAAGTCTTAACCATTGGTGTGTAGCGCGCCATATCTATAGCAAGAGGCTACAAGACATTTTAGGAAAAGTTATTTCTTTCTTTCTAATTCTATCGTGCCTATAGCTGTCCCTCTCATCTAATAATTTGTGCTCTTCTATTTTAGAAAATACCTCTCTGAAGAGCGAATGACCGTAGGAACGATGATGAGCAACCCCCACCTGTTGATCCTTTGAATAAGACTATGTCTCATGCCAAATTTCGGGTGGCCTTTCAGGAGTAAGCCTAAGCAGTCACTGTCGATGTTCGAGCCAATAATTAGGCCGCAGTTTCTAATCAGAAGAGAGGGGATGTAGCTGTGGCTAGTATTCATGATTTTATGCATATAAATCCGCCAGAGTCTTATAGGTACAAGGCAGGTGAGGACCCTTTTTTATTGGAGATTATTTGTTGATTTCTTAGATAAACACTTGATAAATCTTTTGATCATTGATCCAAACCTAGATGGGTTCCATAATTGATAAATGATCACTTTATACTATTATCAAAGGTGTAATTTAGGCTACATCATCAGGTACCACACCATTATGGACTACTTAGTTATTAATAATATGTTGGATCGGGTACCACAATGTTATGGTACATAGATGAGGTTGTTCCTCTGTAGTCATGACTATCAATCAAGCATAATCCCACATAGTATATATGTAAAGATTTGATTTGGTAAATGATATGTATTTTTATATATATTGTAATATTTACTTTTTTATATATCATGCATAATATATTGTGGTTATTGAGGTAGCATTAGACTACTCTTGTGAGATAATTAACTATATTCATAATTCTGTGTTAATTTCACACTTGTGTATTTAGATGGATATAGGTTCCCTTTATGATGAACATCATCCTTGTGAGTTTAAAGTAGTGGATAAGGTGAGGACTATGATCTAGTTGAGGATATTGGTTTATCTTGCATGCTCTAATTGTGGATATTATTGGTTAAGTTTTGGATTACATATTATGCGTTGATTGCTAATTTACTTAAATTTGATTGATTCTTATATTTGGGTTTGAGTTAAGTCGGTTGGTGATACCTACTTGTACATAGTGTTTGTAATGATATGCACTTCTTTTATTGAGTGAGGCTATATGCCAGAGACTGTTATGAGACCTTATATTTATCGTATAAAAGACAAGATACCTATGAGTACATAGTGTTTGTAATGATATGCACTTCTTTAATTGAGTGGGCCTGTGTGCCACAGACTATTACGAGAACTCACTCTATCGTATAACAGACATATTCGATCCAAGGTTGAGCACTTCCTAATCAGGTTGTCATGGATTTGATCATGTCCTTTTGTTTGGGCAATGATATGTTATTATTTTATTATGTTTTTATTATTTTTCTTAATATTGTTTTTGTATATAAGTTCTTATAAGATGTCTTTCGAGCCATAGGTATTGAAATAGATAAGTGTTCATTTTCTGCACTTATTAATTGATTAGTTTTGGATTCTATTATTATTAATGTTGGTTTTATGATATTCCAAATCAAAATGGCTACGTATTTGGGTCAAGTTTTGGGTTAGATAGTTCTCCCACTAAAGGGTTAGTATGGGTGTCACTCAGGGCCATTAGGGTCATGGTAGAATATGACCCCTATGGTCCTATTGAAGCCTAGAGAAAGGAGTTTTCCCACAACCTACCTCCTTATTAAATTATTATCATAGAATTATCGATTTAAGGAATTTATACCATTTCAAAGAAAGCAATAGTAGGAACAAGTCACATGAGACATCTAGATGTGGAACATCGACATAACATAGGAATGATAGTCAACTAAAATGGGCTCATAGAGTACAATATACATAGACTTGGACATAGGTACCATTCAATTTTAAATTACATAACATCAAATAGGAGTGCATAGAATAGAGTAAGAATTGGATACTCCTATCTTAAATAATATGATTGGTAGTCTTTAAGCATATAAATGCCTTTTAATATCTATTCCTATATGAATACCACACTCATTATTTACAACCCATAATTATCACAATGATACATTAAGTTGCTAAGGTGTAAGTCTGACCACATGATCTTACATTAAGTTACTAATTTATGAGTCATTTAGTGAGTGACAGCACCCAAGCGCACACACAAGTGTACGTGGTCTAATGAAGTAGTAAAGTAGCCTTCAAGAATCCAAGTATTGATCCCACAGAGACTTGATTTAATAATAATTTGAATTTAGTTCACAATTTAGATTCAGTTGATGCAAGTGTAACCAAAAAGAGAGTTTTGTAATTTATAACTAAAGTAAACAATCTATAAATTAAAGTCTTGAAACAATCAATGGAGAAAAACCCAGGGTTAAAGTACTCCAAACAATCATACTATGTTATTCAATTTCATTCATTAACTTGCTTATCTTAATGGTTGATTCATAGGGTTAATTGCATGATCATGGTCTTCCGACCTCTAATTGTAATACCCTGTATTTCCCTAGCCTAGATTAACACTCAGTACATGGGTTATCCTAAATAAAAGTTTTTGAAATACTAAGTAATTTTTAGATTTGAGCCTTCCATTGCATAGGAAATTTAATTAGCTTTCCAACGATATAAAATTCGCCTAAATTCAACAACAAGGTAAGAAGTTATGGTAATTTTAAGTTTTAGTCGTCAAACATCATCATTTAGGCCAGTAGCGCATCACTGATTGTATTAGAATAGCAATTGTAAATTTCCAGTGTTGCTCCACGATATTGGCATATCATTCCATAGACCAATTTCATAATTATCAATTTCAAGTGTACCAACGCAATTCCACCACGTCGTAGTGTACTTCCAGTTCATAAACAAAGTAACAACGCGATACCACTACATCGCTCCATCATGTAACTTCCAAGTTTTCATTTTCCAATAACACAGTGTGATAGTGTCGTATAGCACCAGGGGTCCAGATTGGGAAAATTTCACAAAATATTAAGTTGCGCCCAAGTTAAAGCAATTTTTTCCCATGATTTTATTCTGCCCAGATGTGGGATTTAAGCCCTAAAAATGTGTAAAACCCTTTATTATTAACTTTTCCCAAAAATTAAAAGGTAGTTATCTCTCAAAAAAACAAACCCTAGCTCTCAAGAATCAAGGTCAATCCTAAGAATCTCTCTGAGAACTCTAAGAATCTCACGAATTAAGGTATGTTAGATGTTAATCTATAGATCTCTTCCACCCATGGAGTCAAAGAATTCATTTTAAAAGCTTCAAGAATTATGATTCATGATTTACATGTATGAAATTGGATTGTATTCATGTTTTAACATTTATTGAGTTTCAATCCATGATTAATGGTAGATTCCATGAAGTGGTATAGCATGTATGTTGAATTGAGTAATCCCCATGTCATAATCCATGAATTTGGAAGTTGACTATTGTATCCCTGTTAAACCTAAGTGTTTATGATTTAATGAACCAAGTATACTTCCCATGTGTTTGATAAATTGTCTATAAGAACAAAATGATGCCATTATAGCATGCTATCATGTATTCCTCATTCATTTACAAGTTAATGCATTACAAGTGTTTGATGAAATGCCTCTGTGAATTAATTATGACCAAGTGAATATTGTCATGTTATTCAAGATTATGCTTTTCTTTACTTTTCATGCTATCGAGTCCTGGGGTATTTAATACCCGACAATTTAGTTGTTACTTAGAGCCAGTGTAAGTTACGGAATAGTATCAGTCATGTCATGATCAATAGTACTCTCAGTCCCTTACAAAATTTAGTAGAATTCAGTCAGTTATAGAACTTAGGAAAACTCAGTAATCTCAGTATCAATCCAGTTCAGTATACTCAGTTCAGTGTCTTTCAGTTAGAAGTAGGATTCAGCACCGAGTGAGCCTAAGGATAGAGGCTTACCTGCCAGCAGAGCGTGTGATCCATAAAAGCAATCCTAGAATTCTAGAACTACGTAGCCATCATAGGTTGAGACATCAAACTTACTAATTGAGGGTTGATGAGGTGCTCTACCTGCCAGTAGAGGGAACCACCATTCTCATTTAGGGAACCTACCAGTAAAGAGTTACTATTAAGCTTCTCTTTACCCATGGCACGGTACTGACACCTTCTAATTAGGGTTATATAAAGGACCCCTATTAGTTTAGATTAGAGCATGCCGGTTAGATGATTCAGTCTCAGTCTTTAGAATAGAACTCAGTTCAGTTCTACAAAATTAGGACTGTCAGAAATAGTCTATCAGTATCAATAAATCTTAAATTATCAGTATATTCATTTATTAGTTATCAGATTCAGTTCCAGTATACTCTATTACAATATGTATAGTATGTTCAGTAGTTACAGATCCTCTATGTATGTTAATCCAAATCTTTTATATTATTTTGTCAGTTATTATTCATGCATATGAACCCTTGCATTCATCTTTACCTCATCTAGCATACCAGTACATTCCTACATATTGACACATACTTTCCTATGGTATGATGTTTTATGTCATAGATTTGGAGCTCAGGTTCCTAACCGTTCTTAGTCAGATTTAGCCAGCAAAAGTAGATTTATCAGTGAGTCCTCATCTATTAAGGATATGTTTTCATTTTAGTACTCCAGCTTAGCAATATTTTAGTAGATGGAGTTAGTTGGGGGATTGTCCCATCACCTCCACTTTCAGACTATTTTAGTTAGAGATATTTTAGACTAGATTCAGACAGTATTTAAGATTCAGATATTATTATTCATCATTAGTATTTCAGATGTTTGAACCTTATAACATTTTAGCCTATTATTCTATATTATTTTAGTATTATTTTTTAGTACTCACAGCAGATATCATTCATGGGCTAGCTTGTGGTCCTTCGGGGTAGAAAGCACTTTTTGATGGCTAGGGGGTAGTCTCGGGTCATTATAGACTTGTTATTAGAGCCTAAGGTTCAATAGAGTCCTTGGAAGTCTGAAAATCCGCATCGCGTAGAGTCTTGTGTATGGGTGTATAGCACGCCACACTTATCGATAGGAGGCTATGAGATGTTTTAGGAAAATTTTACCTTCTTTTAGTATTCATGTTGTGTGAGTGATCAGGAGATCAAATTAATCTCTCAGTCTAATCCGCTTCTTCCTTTCATTTATAGAACATGCCTCTTAAAAGGACTAATGAAAGAAAAAATAGAAACTTGTTAGCCCGTTCAAGCAGATCCCTTGGATGAATGTGTTTTTCACACAGAATTTAGAGATGCATTCACTACTCTAGCCAATTCAGTCGTAGCTCAAAATGAATGGCCAATTGCTGTTTCAGCCAGCCCAGTGGCCAATACTGCTGTAACTAAAATTTGGGCATTCACATGGATGAATCCTGCTTCCTTTATGGGATATAAGTCTGAAGAGGATCCACAGGAGTTCCTTGATCAGGCTCAGAAGTCACAAACATCATGGGAGTGACTTCCAGTGAGAGTGCAAAGTTAGCCACCTATCAGCTACAAGATATAGCGCATACGTGGTTTAAGTAGTGAAAGGTAGATAGGGGTATAGATATAGATCCCATAGAGTGGGAAGAGTTTGCTACTACCTTCCTAGATAGATTCTTTCGCTTAGAGCTAAGAGAAGCCAAAGTGTTAGAGTTCATCAAACTCAAACAAGGTAGCATGAGTGTAAATGAGTATTCCCTTAAGTTTACTCAGTTATCTAGGTATGCTCCCCATCTAGTAGTAGACAATAGGTCTAGAATAAGCAAGTTTGTATTTGGGGTGTTATATAGTATGGTTAAGGAGTGTAGGACATTAATATTGATTAAAGAGATGGAAATATCTAGGCTTATGGTCCATGCTCAACAGATTGAGGAGCAGAAGCTTAAGGAGAAGTAAAGGCAAAATAAAAGGGACAGGACAGGTAGCTTTATTTTCAATCAGCCTAAGTCAGATGGGGGTGACCATACCCAGTTTCATTTAAAGTCTTCAGTTCTAGCTCCGTCCTCAGCCAGTGTACCGATGACCCAGGATAGCATAAGTAATGGTCATACTAATCCTTTTATGGAGAGTTTGGTAATAACAATAAGGGTGTATGCAGAGTTGGCAGTGATTTTTGTTTTGGGTATGGTAAGCCAGGCCATAGAGTCAGAGATTGTCCTCAGTCAGGTTCTCAGGGTCAGTAAAATCGTCCTTCAGCTCAGCCAGGCCGCCCGAAACAACAAGGAGTCACTTCCAGTGCCACCAGTGGGCAATTCCTAAATAAGTTTTATGCACTTCAGTCCAGACAAGATCAGGAAAGTTCTCCTAATGGGTTCAATAGTATGTTACAGATCTCCCATTTACATATTTATACCTTAGTTTCAGATCACCGATATTCAGTCATGATTTAGTTGGTGGGTGCCTCATGTATCATCTTATTTTTTTCCTTAATATCTCAGCCAACTCAGCATTCTCAAGGGACATAGTGTCCCAAGAGGGAGAAGCATTATAATCCTCGAGAAATTATGATCTAAACCTTCTATTTTATCTTCACATAGTGAATCCAATCGAAGTAATGGGTCCTCATATTTGACCCTCAACTCCCAATCCCAGCCATATGACCATTCCCCTGTCATGACACGTATCCAAGGAATCAATTCAGTTCATATATCATGATTCAGAATTAGTCATATCCTCATGTTCCCGTTCATGCATATTTAGTCACATATTCATTAATCCATTCAAACATATACTTATTCATCAGACATGCATGTTCAATATGTAAAGTCAGCTAATCAGTATTTTTGGTCATGTATCCCGCGTATCAGTTATGCATGTTTAGGATGTAAGTTTAGTGTATCATACCAATAATGTAATCATCTTACAGTTGAGCATGAACAGTTTAGTACATAAACTCAGTCTGTCCATACTCTCTCAACTTAACTAGCCACATTTGAGGACGAATATTTCCAAAGAGGAGATATTGTAATAACCCGTATTTCCCTATCCTAGTTTAACCCTCAGTATATGGGTTATCCTAAATAAAAAATTTTGAAATACTCAGTAATTTTAAAATTTGATCCTTCCGTTGCGTAGGAAATTCAATTAGCTTTCCAACGATATAAAATTTGCCTAAATATGACAACTAGGTAAGAAAATATGATGATTTTAAGTTTCAATCGTTAAATATCGTCATTCAGGCCAATAGCGCGTCGCAGAGTGTATTAGAATAGAAATTTTTAATTTCCCATGATTTTATTCCGCCTAGATGTGGGATTTAATCCCTAAAAACATGTAAAATCCTTCATTATTCACTTTTCCCCAAAATTAAAAGGTAGTTCTCTCTTAAGAAAACAAACCCTAGCTCTCAAGAATCAAGGTCAATCCCAAGAATCTCTCCAAGAACTCCAAGAATCTTATGAATTAAGGTATGTTAGATGTTCATCTATGGGTCCCTACCACACATGTAGTCAAATAATCCATTTTTAAAGCTTCAAGAATTATGATTCATGATTTACAGTTAAGAAATTGGATTTTGTTCATGTTTTGACATTTATTGAGTTTCAATCCATGATTAATGGTAGATTCCATGAAGTGGTATAGAATATATGTTGAATTGAGTAATCCCCATGTTATAATCGATAAATTTGCAAGTTGATTATTGTATCCATGTTAACCCTAAGTGTTTATGATTTAATGAACCAAGTATGCTTCCCATGTGGTTGATAAATTATCTATGAGACTGAAATAATGCCATTATAGGATGCTAACATGTATTCCTCATTCATGTACAAGTTAATACATTACAAGTGTTTGATGCAATGCCACTATGAATGAATTGTGACCAAGTGAACATTATCATGTTATTCAAGATTATGCTTTTCTTTACTTTTCATGCTATCGAGTCCTGGGGTATTTAATAGCCGACAATTTAGTTGTTACTTAGAGCCAGTGTAAGTTATAGAATAGTATCAGTCATGTCATGATCAGTAGTACTCTTTGTCTCTTACAAAATTTAGTAGAATTCAAGCAGTTACAGAACTTAGGAAAACTCAATAATCTCAGTATCATTCCGATTCAGTATACTCTATTTAGTGTCTTCCAGTTGAGAGTAGGATTCAACACCGAGTGAGCCTAAGGATAGGGGCTTACCTGCCAGCAGAGCATGTGATACATAAAAGCAATCCTTACATTCCATAACTACGTAGCCAGCGTAGGTTGAGACATCAAACCTTCTAGTCAAGGTTTGATGAGGTGCTCTACATGCCAGTAGATGGTACCACCATTCTCATTTAGGGAACCTTCCAGTAAAGGATTACTTTTTAGCTTGTCTTTACCCATGGTACGGTACTGAAACCCTTCCAATTAGGGTTATACATAGGACCCCAATTAGTTTAGATTGAAGCAACTCGGTTAGATGATTACCTCCTATAGTTTCAGTATTTTTCTCAGTCTTCAGAATAGAACTCAATTAAGTTCTACAAAATTAGGACTGTCAAACACAGTCTATCAGTATCAATAAATCTCAAATTATCAGTATATTCAGTTATCAATTGTCAGATTCAGTTCCAGTATACTAAATTATAGTTGCACAGTATGTTCAGTAGTTACAGATCCTCCATGTATGCTAATCTAGCTCTTTCATATCATTTGGTCAATTATTGTTCATGCATATGAACCCTTGCATTCAATCTTACCTCCTCTAGCATACCAGTACATTTCGACGTACTGACACATAATTTTTTGTGCTATGATGTTTTATATCATAGGTTTGGACACTCAGGTTCCTGACTGTACTTAGTCAGATTCAGCCAATAGTAGTAGATTTAGTAGGATATGCTTTCATTTTAGTACTTCAGCTTAGCAGTATTTTAGTAGAAGGAGTTAGCTGGGGGATTATCCCATCAACTCCACTTTCAGATAGTTTTAGTTAGAGGTTTTTCAGACTAGATTCTGATAGTATTTCATATTTAGATGTTATTATTCATCATCAGTATTTCAGATGTTTGAACCTTATGGCATTTTATCCTATTATTCCACAATTATTTTAGTATTATTGTTTAGTACTCACAGCAGATATCATTCATGGGTTAGCTTGTGGTCCTTCAAGGTCACAAGCATCGTGTAATAACTAGGGGTAGTCTCGGGTCATTACAAACTTGATATCAAAGCGTAAGGTTCAATGGGTTAGATTTCATCAATCTGACAAGGTAGCATGAGCGTAAAAGAGTATTCCCTTAAGTTTACTCAATTAGCCAGGTATGCTCTTTATGTACTAGCAAAAAATAGGTCCAAAATGAGCAAGTTCATATCTGGGGTGTCAGATAGTGTGGTTAAGGAGTGCAGGACAGCAATATTAATTAAATAGATGGACATATCTAGGATTATGGTCCATCATCAATAGACTGTGGAGCAGAAGCTTAAGGAGAAGGAGAAGGAAAATAAGAGGGTGAGATAGGTAGCTTTAATTTTTATCAGCCTAAGTCAAATGGGGATAATCGTACCCAGTTTCATCCAAAGTCTTTAGTTACAGCTCCATCCTCAGCCAGTATACCGATGACCCAGGATGGAGTAAGTAATGGTCGTACTAATTTATTTTACAGAGAATATGGTAAGAATTATAAGGGTGTATGCAGAGCTAGAAGTTATGTTTGTTTAGGGTGTGGTAAGCCAGACAACAAAGTCAAAGATTGTCCTTCATTAGGTTCTCAGGGTTAGTATAGTCATCCTTTAGCTCAGTCAGATTGCCCGAATCAACAAGGTACCACTTCCAGTGCCACCAGAGGATAATGCCTAAACAGGTTTTACGCACTTCAGTCCAGACAAGATTAGGAACGTTCTCCTAATGTGGTCACTGGTATGTTATAGATCTCTCATTTACATATTTACACCTCAGTTTCAGATCCCAGATATTAAGTCACGATTTAGTTCATGGGTACCCTGTGCATCGTCTCACTCTTTTCCTTAGTATCTCAGCCAAGTCAGCATTCTCGAGGGACATAGTATCCCAAGAGGGAGATGCACTATAATCCCTGAGATATCATGATCTAAACAGTCCATTTTCTCTTTACGTAGAGAATTCAGTTAAAGTAATAGGTCTTCATAGTTGACCCTCAAGTCCCAATCTCAGCCCATGACCATTCCCCTATCATGACACTTATCGAAGGAAACAGTTCAATTCAAGTATCATGATTCAGACTTAGTCATTTCCTCATGTTCCCATTCATGAATATTTTGTCAAGTATTCATTAATCTATTAAGACATGTACTCATTCATCAGACACGCATGTTCAATATGTAAACTCAACTTATCAGTTTTTTTAGTCATGTATCACGTGTATCATATATGCATGTTTAGGATGTAAGTTCGGTGTATCATACTAGTCACGTAATCATGCTACAAATGTGCATGACTAGTTTAGTACATAAACTCAGTCTGTTAGTACTCTCTCAGCTTAACTAGCCACATTCGAGAATGAATGTTCCCAAGGGGAAGATATTGTAATACCCTGTATTTCCCTAGCCTAGTTTAACCCTCAGTACATGGGTTATCCTAAATCAAAAATATTAAATACTCAGCAAAAATATAAAATTTGCCAAAATCCAGCAACTGGGTAAGATTTTATGGCGATTCTAAATTTCAGTCATTAAATATCATCATTCAGGACAATAGCACATCGTGGAGTGTGTTAGAATAGAAATTGTCAATTTCCAATGTTGCTCCATGATATTGGCGCATCGCTTCATAGATCCAATTCACAATTGTCAATTTCCAGTGTACCAATGCAATCCCACCGCATCACTGTGCACTTCCAGTTCACAAACAAGGTGGCAACGTGATACCACCGCATTTTGCCACGATGTAATTTCCTATTTTTTATTTTCTAGTGACACAGAATGATAGGACCGCATTGCGCCTGGGGTCCAGATTGGGAAAATTTCACGATTAATTAAGTTGCACCCAGGGTTAAAATAGTATTTTTTTTTTCATGATTTTATTCCGCCCAAATATGGGATTTAATCCCTAAAAATGTGTAAAATCTTTCATTATTAACTTTTTCCCAAAATCAAAAAGTAGTTCTCTCTCAAAAAAACAAACCCTAGCTCTCAAGAATCAGGTCAATCCCAAGAATCTCTCCAAGAACTCCAAGAATCTCATAAATTAAGGTATGTTAGGTGTTCATCTACGGGTCCCTTCCACCCATGGAGTCAAAGAATCCATTTTTAAAACCTCAAGAATTATAATTCATGATTTACATGTATGAAATTAGATTGTGTTCATGTTTTGACATTTATTGTCTTTCAATCCATGATTAATGGTAGATTCCATGAAGTGCTATAGCATGTATGTTGAATTGCCTCATGTTATAATCCATGAATTTTCAAGTTGATTGTTGTATCCATGTTAACCCTCAGTGTTTATGATTTAATGAACCAAGTATGCTTCCCATGAGTTTGATAAATTGTCTGTGAGAACGAAATAATTCCACTATAGCATGCTAACATGTATTCCTCATTCATGTACAAGTTAATGCATTACAAGTGTTTGATGAAATGCCTCGATCAATGAATTTTGACCAAGTGAACATTGTCATGTTATTCAAGATTATGCTTTTCTTTAATTTTCATGCTATCGAGGGTATTTAATACCCGATAATTTAGTTGTTACTTAGAGTCAATGTCTGTCAGTTACAGAATAGTATCAGTTATATCATGATCAGTAGTACTCTAAGTCCCTTATAGAATTAAGTAGAATTTAATTAGTTACAGAACTTAGGAAAACTCTGTAATCTCAATATCAGTCCAGTTCAGTATACTCAGTTCAGTGTCTTTAAATTAGGAGTAGGATTCAGCACCGAGTGGTCCCAAGGATAGAGGCTCACCTGCCAGCAGAGCGTGTGATCCTTAGAAGAAAAAATCCTTGCATTCCAGAACTGCGTATGTAATGTAGGTTGAGACATCAAACCTGCAAGTTGAGGGTTTGTGAGGTGCTCTACCTACCAGTAGAGGGTACCACAGTTCTCATTTAGGGAGCCTGCCTGTAAAGGGTTACACTTCATCTTGTCTTTACACGTGGTATGGTACTGACACCTTTCGAATTGGGGTTATAGATAGGTTCCTTATTAGTTCAAATTGGGACATTTCGATTAGATGATTACCTCCTATAGTTTCAGTTTTAGTCTCGGTCTTTAGAATAGAACTCAATTTAGTTCTACAGAATCAAGACTGTCAGACATAGTCAATCAGTATCAGTAAATCTCAGATTATCAATATATTCAGTTATCAGTTATCAGATTCAGTTCCAATATACTCAATTACAGTATGCACAGTATGTTCAGTAGTTAAAGATCCTTCAGGTATGCTAATCCAGCTCTTGCATATCATTTGGTCAGTTGTTGTACATGCATATAAACCCTTTTATTTAGCCTTACCAAATCTAGTGTACCAGTAAATTCCTACGTACTGACGCATACTTTCCTGTGCTATGATTTTTTACATCATAGGTTCAAACGCTCAGGTTCCTGACCGCACTTAGTCAGATTTAACCAGCAGTAGCAGATTTAGCAGTGAGTCCTCACCTATCGAGGATATACTTTCATTTCAGTACTTTATCTTAATAGTATTTTAGTAGATGGAGTTAGTTGGGAGATTGTCCTATCAACTCCACTTTTAGACAGTTTTAGTTAGAGGTTTTTCAGACTAGATTAAGATAGTATTTTTGATTCAGATGTTATTATTCATCATCAGTATTTTATATTTTTGAACCTTATGGTATTTCAGCCTATTATTTTGCAATTATTTCTGTATGATTAATCAGTGCTCACAGCAGATATCATTCATGGGTTAGCTTGTGGTCCTTCGGAGTGGAAAGCACCGTGTGATGACTAGGGAGTAGTCTCGGGTCATTACAAACTTGGTATTAGAGCCTAAGGTTCAATAGAGTCCTAGAAAGTCTAAAAAGCCGCATTGCGTAAAGTCTTGTGCATGGGTGTGTAGCACGCTATACTTATGGACAGGAGGCTATGAGATGTTTTAGGAAAAATTTTCTTTCTTTCAGTATTTATGTTGTGTGAATGAGCAGGAGCTCAAATTAATGTCTCAGTCTAATACGCTTCTTTCTTTCATTTATAGAACATGCCTCTCGAAATAACTAATGAAAGAAGAAGCAAAAACCAGTCAGCCACTCACCTATTCAGGTAGATCCCCTGGATAAAGATGTCTCTCACGTAGAATTCAGAGTTATATTCACTACTCTATTCACTACTCTAGCCAATTCAGTCGTAGCTCAGAATGAACGGCCAGTTGTTGTTCCGGCTAACCCAGTGGCCAATACTGCTGCAACCAGAATTTGGGACTTTACCTTGATGAATCTTCCTTTCTTTATGGGATTTAAGTCTGAAGAGGATCCACAGGAGTTCCTCAACCAGGCTCAGAAAGTCACAAGTATCATGGAAGTGACTTACAGTGAGAGTGTTAAGTTAACCACTTATCAGCTACAAGATGTATCCCATACATGAATTAAGCAGTAGAAGGTAGACAGGAGTATATATACAGAGCCCATAGAGTGGGAAGAGTTTGCTGCAACCTTCCTCGACAGATTCTTTTCCTTAGAGCTGAGAGAAGACAAAGTGTTAGAGCTCATTAATCTCAGACAAGGTAGCATAAGCGTAAAAGAGTATTCTCTCTAGTTTACTCAGTTAGCCAGGTATATTCCCCATGTAGTAGCAAACAATAGGTCCAGAATGAAAAAGTTTTTATCTAAGGTGTCAGATAGTATGGTTAAAGAGTGCCGGAAAATAATGTATATTAAAGAGATGGACATATCTAGGCTTATGGCCTATGCTCAATAGATTGAGGAGCAAAAGCGTAATAAGAAGGAGAGGGAAAATAAGAGGTCGAGAACAAGTAGCTTTAATTTCATTCAGCCTAAGTCAAATGGGGGTAACCGTACCTAATTTTGTCCAAAGTCTTCAGTTCCAGCTCTATCCTCAGCAAGTGTATCGATGGCCTAGGATAGCGTAAGCAATGGTCATACTAATCCATTTTGCAGAGATTATGGTAAGAATTATAAGGGTATGTACAGAGCTAGCAGTGATATTTATTTTGGGTGTGGTAAGCCAGGTCACAGAGTTAGAGATTATCCTCAGTCAGGTTCTCAGGGTCAGTATAGTTATCCTTCAGCTCAATCAGGTCGATCAAATCAACATTTTGCCGCTTTCAGTGGAACTAGTGGGCAACGTCTAAATAGGTTTTATGTACTTCAATCCAGACAAGATCAGGAAAGTTCTCCTGATGTGTTCATTGGTATGTTACAGATCTCCCATTTACATATTTATGCCTCAATTTTAGATCCCAGATATTCAGTAATGATTTAGTTTGTGGATGCCCGGTGCATCGTCTTATGTTTTTCCTTAGTATTCCAGCCAAGTCAGCATTTTCGAGGGACATAATGTCCCAAGGGGGAGATACACTTTAATCCTCGAGCTATCATGATCTAAACCTGGAATTTTCTCTTCACATAGCAAATCCAGTCGAAGTAATGGGTCCTCATAGTTGATCCTCAAGTCCCAATATCAGCCATATAACCTTTCCCCTACCATGACACATATCCAAGGAATCAGTTCAGTTCATGTATTGTCATTCAGACTTAGTCATGTCCTCACGTTCCTGTTCATGCATAGTTAGTCACATATTTATTAATCCATTTAAACATTTACTTATGCATCAGACATGCATGTTCAATATGTAAACTCAGCTTATCAGCATTTTCAGTCATGTATCTCGTGCATTAGATAAGCATGTTTAGGATGTAAGTTCAGTATATCATACTAGTCACATAATCATGCTACAATTGTGCATGACTAGTTTAGTATATAAACTTAGTCTATCTATACTCTTTCAGCTTAACTAGCCATATTCGAGGACGAATGTACGCAAGGAAGAGAAATTATAATACCCTGTATTTCCTAGCCTAGAGTAACCTTCAGTACATGGGTTATCCTAAATAAAAATTTTAAATAGTTATTAAATTATAGATTTTAGCCTGCCTTTGCATAGGAAATTCAATTAGCTTTCCAGTGATATAAAATTTTTCTAAATTCGACAACTGGGTAAGAAGTTATGGCGATTTTAAGTTTTAGTCATTAAACATCATCATTCAGGACAGTAACGCGTCGTGGAGTGTGTTAGAGTAGCAATTTTTAATTTCCAGTGTTGCTCCGTGATATTGGCGTATCGCGTCATTGACCCAGTCTACAATTATCAATTTTTAGTGTACCAACGCGATTCCACCACGTCGCGATACACTTCTAGTTCACAAACAAAGTGGCAACGTGCCACCATATAATTTCCCAGCTGTCATTTTCCAGTGACACAACGCGATAGCACCTTATCGCACCAAGAGTCTAGATCGGGAAAGTTTTACAAAAAATTAAGTTGCACTAAGGTTTAAAATAGTCTTTTCCCATGATTTTATTCCATCCAGATGTGGGATTTAACCCCTTAAACGTGAAAAACCCTTCATTATTCACTTTTCCCCAAAATCTAAAGGTAGTTCTATCTCATGAAAACAAACCCTAGCTCTTAAGAATCCAGGTCAATCCCAAGAATCTCTCCAAGAAATCCAAGAATCTCATGAATTAAGGTATGTTAGATGTTCATCTATGGGTCCCTTCCACCCATGGAGTCAAAGAATCCATTTTTAAAGCTTCAAGAATTGTGATTCATGATTTACATGTATGAAATTGGATTATCTTCATATTTTGACATTTATTGAGTTTAAATCCATGATTAATGGTAGATTCTATGAAGTGGTATAGAATGTATGTTGAATTGAGTAATCCCCATGTTATAATTCATAAATTTGCAAGTTGATTGTTGTATCCATGTTAACCCTAAGTGTTTATGATTAAATGAACCAAGTATGTTTCCCATGAGTTTGATAAATTGTCTATGAGAACAAAATAACGCCATTATAGGATGCTAACATGTATTCCTCATTCATGTACAAGTTAATGCATTACAAGTGTTTGATGAAATATCTCTATAAATGAATTGTGACCAAGTGAATACTGCCATGTTATTTAAGATTATGTTTTTCTTTACTTTTCATGCTTTCGAGTCCTAGGGTAGTTAATACCCGATAATTTAGATGTTACTTAGAGCCAGTGTCAGTTACAAAATAGTATCAGTCATATCACAATTAGTAGTACTCTCAGTCCCTTGCAAAATTCAGTAGAATTTAGTCAGTTGTAGAACTTAGGAAAACTTAGCAATCTCAGTATCGGTCCAATCCAATTCAGTATACTCAGTTCAGTGTCTTTCAGTTGGGAGTAGGATTCAGCACCGAGTAAGCCTAAGGATGGGTGCTCACCTGCCAGCAGAGTATGTGATCCTTAGAAGGAATTATTGTATTCCAGAACTATGTAGCCAGCGTAGGGTGAGATATCAAACCTGCCAGTTGAGAGTTGATTAGGTGCTCTACCTGCCAGTAGAGTATACCATCATTCTCGTTTAGGGAACCTGCCTGTAAAGGATTACTCTTCAGCTTGTCTTTACTCGTGGCATGGTACTGACACCCTTCTAATTGGGGTTACAGATAGGACCCCTATTAGTTCAAATTGAGGCATGTCGGTTAGATGATTACCTCTTACAGTTTTAGTTTCAATCTCAATCATCAAAATAGAACTCAGTTTAGGTCTACAGAATTCGGACTGTCAGACATAGTCAACCAGTATTTTTAAATCTCAGATTATCAGTATATTCAATTATCAGTTATCAAATTTAGTTCCAGTATACTCAGTTAGAGTATGCACAGTATGTTCAGTAGTTACAGATCCTCCATTTATACTAATCCAGCTCTTGCATATCATTTGGTCAGTTATTATTTATGCATATGAACCCTTGCATTTAGCCTTACCTTATCTAGCATACCAGTATATTCCTACGTACTGACGCATACTTTCCTGCACTATGATGTTTTATATCATAGGTTCGAATGCTCAGGTTCCTGACCGTGCTTAGTCAGATTCAGCCAACAGTAGCAGATTTAGCTATGAGTCCCCATCTATCGAGGATATGTTTTTATTTTAGTACTTTAGCTTAGCAGTATTTTTGTAGATGGAGTTAGTTGGGGGATTGTCCCCTCAACTCCACTTTCAGACAGTTTTAGTTAGAGATTTTTCAGACTAGATTCAGAAAGTATTTCAGATTCAGATGTTATTATTCGTCATCAGTATTTCAGATGTTTGAACCTTATGGTATTTTAGCCTATTATTCTGCAATTATTTTAGTATTATTGTTCAGTGCTCAAAGCAGATATCATTCATTGGTTAGCTTGTGGCCCTTCGGGGTCGCAAGCACCGTGTGACGACTAGGGAGAAGTCTCGGGTCGTTACACTAATCCTTTACCTAATTTAGACATTACACCTACATCGTTGAGCGGGGATGTAATAATCAAATTAATTTTTGTAAGCTATCATCCTATGTATGAATCAAGTAAGGCATCTAAGCACATCTCTGTCCTAGACGCTAAGTTAAATTATTTATTTATAAAAGAATAAAAACTCAAACTTTGTTTATTCGCACATTTTATCTCCCTAATCCCTCTCCCGAGATCAAAAGGTCGAAAATATATGTATTTTATGGGTGACCAATCCATAAAATAATTAAAATGAGAATAAATAAACAAACAACCAAATATGATAAGCAAATCCAATGAAACTAATCCAAAATAATAGTACTCATTTTCTTGGCTTTAACCACGGAAAAGGGTTTGTATCCAATAATATTCCTAATCACAATCCAAATAATTGATTACATGATATGATAATTAACAACTAAATAAAAAATTAATAAAACCTAATAATGTGTGCAACTACCGCTTCCAAATTCTCCACCACCGTCACGACGTGTAAAAATCTATCCAAAGTTGTCCAGGTAATTATCCAAGCTTCTATATACATATAATATAATAGTCCTAATTTTAGTAGGATTATGGACTTGTACGTGATCCAAGATAATATTCCCAACAAGATTACCTATAAGATTCCTATGGAAAGTATATTATATTATTTCTATGCATTATTGGAACGGTAGATTGCAGCATGCGACGCACGATGTATTGCACCAAAATGGATAGTGCGATCCATGCATATCACATTCCTCTAATGGAATTTCATCTCCCAATATTTTATAAGTCACAAGAGCTCTGAAATGGAGGGTGCAACGCACACTCATCGCACGCACACAATGGAAGTTGCGTCCAAAATTTTGGTTAAGTCTTTATCGTACCATCTTTCATCCCTTATAATGTGGTGTATTTTCCATGGATTTCCATCCTTTATATCATCATTATATCACTCTATTCAGATGTCAAAGATTCCTACATAACCACACACCACAAATCAAAACACAAGCTAAGACTAGGCTAATTTGCAACGATCTTCAACTTTAGGTTCTGACTATTGACTTAATAAAATTGAGCTTTGCACATTAAAAACAAGTTATTATACATATAATTACACATTTAAACCATTTTGAGAAAATTAAACACATTAGAATCCAATGAACCAAACTAGACACACACCTAGCTAAAGTTAGTAAAACTAGTTTTCTGAGTTAATCTCTAAATGACTCAATTAAGTACAAACTTGTTTGAAAAATACTTTGAACCTTGTAATCAAGTACTTGGACACTACTTGCTTATTTATATCAATATTAACACGTTAATCACGCAAATTTCTCTCAAAACAAGGCTAAATAAGCTAGAATAGTAACACTAGAGTGCACAAATACACCCAACATCACCACCCCACACTTAAATCCTTGTTCATCCTCAAACAACTATTAACTCTAAGAATCACAAGTTGAGGTGATGATACACTTCTACTAAAACAAAGACACTAAAGCTAGTACTACAATGACTACAACGATTGTAAGTTTCCACACTAAGCATGTTATACACAATTGAAAGCTTATGAATACTACTCCAAAACATCCTAGCCTCAAGAATTGACTCACCTAGTTGGAAAACTTATTATTATAATTCAATCAAAAATGTCATACAAATCACCCATATTCATCAAACATGTGCCCCTCACAATAACAAAGTTACCCATAATCACTCGCTATTAAGCAATTTATAACATGATGGGTATAAGAATCACATTACGCTCACTCTCAAAGGAATTCACAAGTTACACAAAATGAACCATAAGCTTGCCCTTAGTGTAAGGCTCCACTAATATCAGAATGATGAACTTAGGATCAAATAGGTCTTTTCCGGGTTGTAATGTAGTCTAAGGGATGGGTAGGAACTATTTGAGAATAGTGACTTACCTCTCTAAGCGCTTTAATACAATACATAATACATTTAAAATAGATCTCCAATAACCAAATTACATTTTTTTACCCACCCATCACCTTTAATTTTTGCCCTATCTCTTTTAAGTATTCTCACAAACACGTGGTGGGCGTATTGCTTATTCCTTCAAGATTCAATTTTTCTCATTTTTTACAATCATGGGAATATTTATAACACTATTTATATCAGTCCCAACCACGACACATCAAATATAAACACCATTAACTCTTACCTTGGGGCATCAATTTCACCTTTTTCTTCTTTAATTTCTCAAACTCCTTACTATTTAAATTTTTTAACCCAAGGTCCAATCATTATATTATGGATTAATAATATAAAATTTTTATTTGTAGTAGAAGATAATTATGATGTCTTGATAGCCCCTCTAGCATTTGAATATTTCCTTGAAGCTTAGCCTAAGCCTAAATATGCAATGCAATGATATTTCCAATTTTTTAGAAAAACCCCTAGATCTAATCTTTCTCCTTATTATGGTCGACGAAAGCACTAACGACTCAGAGGCGAGTCTTCTTAAACGTCGATGAGGATAAGTGTCAACTTCACATAATATGTATTCACCCCATTTAAAATTAATGTGTCTGTAAGCTCAATGAAATTTTGCAAGTGCACTTGTGGATTGTCATGTGAAAGCCTTGTAAACTGTCCACTACTGATAAGAAGCTGCACCATATTGTGCTTTAACTCAAAATTCCCCTCAATAGCCGATCTTTGAATTGGGGAAGTCAAGTTCATCGGAAGTGGTACTGCCAGTTCCCTAACTGTCCTACGTGCTTGTTATTCTACAGCCATTATTGCAGGATCTACTTGGTCTTCTTCTATTTGCAGAAATTAGGAAAGACGGATTACATCTCTCCTTTATTGATGGAAGTGTTGTTCGGGTTTGGCGCTTGGTTTAACCAAATCCCTATCCCTTGCCAGCTTCGTAACCTTAAAACCTATTCTATGCAAACACAAACAAAGACCAAGCATAAAACACCAAAGAAATCTAAAGAGAAAAACTAGAATAAAACAATTGTCTATTGCAAGTCCCCGCGCCAAAAACTTGACAGTGCCCAAGCACACAGGCAAGTGTACATGGTCTTACCAAGTAGTGATGTCGCCTTCAAGAAGCCAAGTATCGATCCTATGGACACTTTATTTAACAACAATTCTTTTTTAGTTCGCAATTTAGATTCATTTGATGCAAGCGTAACCAAAAAGAGAGTTTTGTAATTTATAACTAAAGTAAACAATGTGTGATTAAAGTCTTGAAATAATCAATGGAGAAAAGCCCAGGATTAAAGCACTCCAAACAATCATACTATATTATTCAATTTCATTCGTTAACTTGCTTATCTTGGTTGTTGATTTGTAGGTTTAATTGCAAGATCATGGCCTTCCGACCCCTAATCCTTTACCTAATTAGCCATTACACCTACATCGTTGAGCAGGGATGTAATAATAAAATTAAGTATTTTAAGCTATCATCCTAAGTATGAATTAAGTAAGGCATCTAAGTACATCTCTGTCCTATATGATAAGTTAAATTCATTATAAAATAAAAATCCAAACTTTGTTTATTCCCACGTTCTATCTCCCTATTCCCTCTCCCAAAATCAAATGGTCGACAATATATGTATTTTACGGGTGATCAATCCATAAAATAATTAAAATAAGAAAAAATAAAAAACAAATATGATAAGCAAATTTTGGTAGGATTATGAACCTATAAGCGATCCAGGAGAAGATTCCCACCAAGAATCCCTATATGATTCCCTATGGGAAATATATTATATTATTTTTGTACATTATTGGAACGGTAAATTGTAGCATGCGACGCACGATGTATTGCACCAAAATGGATAGTACAACGAACGTATATCACACTCCTATACTAGAATTTCATATCCCAATAGTTTTTAAGGCACAAGAGCTCTGAAATGGAGGGTGTGACGCTCGCTTATCGTACGCACACACTGGAAGTTGAGTCTAAAATTTTGGTTAAGTCTTTATCATCCCATCTTTCATCCCTTGTATTGTGGTGTATTTCCTATGGATTTTCAACCTTTATATCATCATTATATCACTGTATTCGGCTCAAAAATCTAAATACATACCACAAATTAGAGATCATAACAACACAATATCCATGACGATGAATCAAAACACAAGCTAAGACTAGGCTAATTCGCAATGATCTTCAACTTTAGGTTTCGACTCTTGACTTAAGAAAATTGAGCTTTGCACATTACAAAAAATGTATTCCACATATAATTACACATTAAAACCATTTGGAGAAAATTAAACATATTAGAATCCAACGAAGCAAGCTAGACACACACCTAGCTCAAGCTAGTAAAACTAGTTTTTCGAGTTGAACTCTAAATGACTCAATTAAGTACAAACTTATTTGCAAAATACTTTGAACCTTGTAATCACATCATTGGACACTTATATGCTTATTTATATCAATATTAACACGTTAATCACACAAATTACTCTCAAAACAAGGCTAAATGATCTAGAATAGTAACATTAGAGTTCACCCAACATCAGTGAGATCATTAGCAATAGGAATAACCAGTGGTATGATATATCTTAGATAGTAAGGTACCTAGTACCCACAAGCTATGGTAAAATTTATATATTCTTGTACAAGTCATACGATATGCTCATAGTACTCTTTCAGTATGAGATGTGAAATGCCCCCAACTAAATTTCAGTATTAGTTTAAAAGAGTATTTGCTAAATACCAAGACATTTAATCTACCAGTAACCCTAAATATAAGTAAATAAGAGTACTTTATGTGAATCAAGGTCATAGTAAGTCCCAAAAACAAAGTTGACTAAAAAACTCCTCTACCGGCTAAGTTCAAGTATAAGTTTCTACTACAATCAAATTTAAACAATTATTAATCCTAGTATATGATGAGTTACGGGTCCCAATACCAACCAAATTAAATATTTTTTATTCCTCTTTCCAATGCCACCAAGTGTTTATTAATTTTATTTTGGAATAAAAATTTATGTGTGTTTTAGTAGAGCACTATCAAGAAGTGACCATAATTCAACAGTACGAGCAATACATTAAAGTTAAGAGTCATACCTGAACTTGTACTGACTGTTTAAATAAGTGTAAAAAATGTCCAAAACCATAGATTTAAGTATGATTGTACTTCTAATACATGACTCATAACATGAGTCATGGTATTCTGCACCAGCAACTTGCGGCATTTTTTAAGGGGAATTTGGTATTTTCTTACTTTTTCAACCCTTGTACCGCATAGTTTTAGCTTCCTTAGAGGACAATTAAAGGGGAAACAGTCAAACTATTCCTTTATTCTCACAGTTAACACTCTAAAGTTATAAATAAGACCCTCAAGTCCCTCTCAAAGTTCCAAGAATATGGCTTTTCCTCCAAGTTCAATTCTCAAGCTTTCAATTCAAATTTCTTCGACTTCTAGTAAAATTAATAGGGGAATGAATTACTTCTTTTTTATCATACAGTCAACTTTCTTAGAAAGACAGTCAACTATTGATGAATTAATGTAAAGTTTGGGAAATAAAGTATTGAAAATAAATAACACTCGATATTTTATACTGTTGGAACCTCTAATAGGTCTTACTCTAATACCTTTGGATCTCAAAGGGATTTTACTAGTTCTTTGGGAATAAATTCAAAGTACAAGGAATGAATGAAGCTTTTTGGCTATGACTCACACTTTTCTTCTTTCTTTCTCACTTTAATATAATGTCTCACCAAGTATGTGTTTGCATTCTTTCTTTTCGAATACACAGTAAGCCTCAAAAAAATACAATACTTTAATTAAGTAGAGCAAATAACTAGAGAAGGTTGAGATAAAAGTATGTCTTTTCCCTTGTCTTCGAATGCATGTAGTAGTGACTGGGATTACTACTATCCGTTGAAAGGTAGTCATGGAAGGCAACCTATAAGATTTTTATTTTTTGGAAAAGGAATAAAGGATATTCAATTTCCAAGAATAATAAGAACTAAATATAAAAATCTAACCAAGTAATATTATTTTAAAGAGAGATGATGTAGAAATCCCATGAATCAAGCACCTAATAAATGAAGTAATCTTCTTTATTTTTGAAATATCTTGTGAGATGGTTCTTCCTTTTTTAGCATTGACATGTATTCTTTTAAATATTATTTTTCCTAAATTCCTGAAGAAAAATCAAGCACATAATCATTCTTCAAAAATTAACACTATCAATCTCCCCTTTTGATGGATGACAAAAATAAAATAATTAGATAACTTCTCTGTTAAACTCCCACTGAGTCGTGGCATTAGATCCCCCTGAATGAGTAATTCCTTAAGTGATTCCTGAGTTATCTCACCCCTGCACGGTGACAACAATACTATTCTCCCCCTTTGGAATCTTTCATAAAGGAAGAAATACACACAAAATAGCATCCAAGTAATTACTAGAAGGCAAGCGAAAGAAAAGTATTAACAAGCTTATGCCCATATACAAACCAACCCAAAAACCAAAGAACCAAAAAACTGTCCATAGAAATATCAGTTAGCAGCAGTAGGATGATACTGAAAAAAGTAAGCCAGAGTTTAGGTAGTGGAGTCTTTTAGATTTGTAGTTGAGCGGCGATTATCGCGGATAGACTATTAGTGGTGGCTTGAACCTTAGTGGCAAGTTTGGTTGCTTTCCTGATAACCTAATCCAACTTCACTCGAAGGCAAGCCACATCAATTTCAGCCTCTTTTCTTGTATCCTTGATACTATCAAGCTAAAAATGAGTAGCCAACAAGAGATTCTTTAGGTTGTCAAGTTTGAAATCAATTTCCAAAAGGCGTAGTTCAACATCCATAGAAGCAGTGCCAAAAGTATGGTATGAAGGAGAGAAATGCAATTTAGGATAGGAAGGAGCCCCAACAGAAAAGCTTACACACTTTCAAACCTAAATATCATCAACCAATATGTAACTCATACTCGCAAAAGCAGTAGCATTGTAACATTATTTAATAGAAATAGAAGGAACAACACACAGAGACACATCACAGACTTCCAAAATCTAGGTTATTATGAGCCCGTAAGGAAGACTAGATGGGCCAAGGGAAGATTCAATCATATAATTAAGAATGAAAGAGGAAAGATTAATCTTGCACTAAGTAGTACCACAAAAAGTGATCAAGGTGTCTCATAGAGATAGAGTAGAGACATACCCAGCCCATGAAAGCACGGTAGAAACCACAATGTGAGAAATTGCACGTATTTCAAAAGACAAGTGTTTAGGACCAGGAGTAGAAAGAGGAGAATCACAATTATCTAAAGCACTAGCACACTTAGCATCTGCAAAAGAGATATCAACGTAAGATTGCCATGGAATTTTTGAAAAAGTATTAAAATTAGAGCGATTAATGTCAAATATGGTATCAAACATAGAACAATAAGAAAATATTCATCTCCATATGACAAGGGTTTCAAATTCACTAGATCTGATAGAATGCAAATTAGCATAAAACGGATGAATAAGAGGCTCAAATACATGCTAATGAGTGAAGAGAAAGATATTTTCCCAACCTTGGAATTCAAAAAGAGATTTTATGGGACAATGTAGGGTTTCTAAAAGGTCTAAATCAACTATCCTACCATGAACAAGAGACAATGCCTTCATAGACTGAAACAGAGTGTTTTCGTAGGTCTCCAAGAAATTAATTTTGATATTTAAAGAAATGTCAAAGTCAAACTTCACAATCTTTTTAGAGCACGCAGAGTCATCAAGAAAGAAGGCATGCGTATCAAAGAGATATAAATTGGATGAATCTTGAGGAATATTTTGATTAGAGAAGTCAGAGTCAAGAGGGACTGGTGAGAAAATTTTCCCTCTCTATTTGACACGAGAAATTTTCTTGTTCCCTTGAGTGAAGAAGCTAGAGCCTTTGGTCATATTATTTTGAGAGAGAGAAGATAAAGATAGAGAAAAAGATAAAAGGAAAATATATAGAGGGGCTGAGTACATGAAATAATGTAATAGACGAGTCAAAGGTTGCCTTGGAAATGGATAGGTGCCATAATTACCTTACATGGAACCTAGAGTCAGCCAATGGGGGAGGAAAGAAAATAAAGAGACACATATATCAGTTAAAACACTATTAATTAAGAGGCACACACAAGAATTTTAATAGACATGGAAAACTATTTTTCATAAAAATTTTATAATAATCCTAAGAGATTTTCAGAGATTTCGTCTTTCTTCCAGTAAAACTTTAGTAAAAATGTCAGCTAGTTGAAAATCAGTACTAATAAAGCATAATTAAATATCACCTTTCAAAATATGATCTTTAATATAATGATGCTTAACATTGATGTGTTTTTCTCTCGAGATGATGCACATGATTCTTAGATAAACATCTAGCACTACAATTATGACAAATAAAATTCACAAGTGTGTAGAATAAATCATAATCACTAAGTTGATAAGATATCCAATGAATTTGAGCATAGAACAACCCAATAGAAAGATACACAGATTCAATAGTAGATAGAGAAAACACAATTTTGTTTCTTGCTATTCCATGAGATAAGAGATTTTCCCATGAATTGGCATATACCACTAGTACTTTTTCTATACATTTTGTCACCTGTATAATCTGCATTGGAGAATACTTTTTAATCAATTTAATTAGACTTAAGATACCATAATCCATAAGAACTTTTGCTAATAAGATATCTGATAATACATTTTACAGCAGTCAGATAAGCTTCTTTAGAAGGTAATAAAACCTGGCGCATTTGTAGACATTAAAAAAGAATGTCTGGTCGACTAGAACTAAGATATAAGAGTGAGATAATGATACCTCAATAGTTGTTTTTGTCGACATTTTTGCCATCATTGCTTGATTCAAGAACATATGTAGAGTTCATAGAAGTACTTGATGGTTTAGAATTTTCCATCCCAAATTTTTGAATGAGTCTTTGGTGTACTTACCTTGGGAGATGAATGTGCCGTTAGTTGACTTGTGAATTTGTGATCCCAAAAACAATGTTAACTCTCCCATCATGCTCATTTCAAATTCACTTTGCATTAACTCGGAAAATTCCTTGCATAAAACAGCATTAGAACTTCCAAAGATAATATCATCAACATAAATTTGAATGATCAAATTTCTTGAGAGGGTTCTTTTGATAAAAAGAGTTGTATCAATTTTTCTTCTTGAAAAATATTAATTGATTAGAAAAAATTTTAATCTATCATACCAAGCTCGAGGAGTTTGTTTTAATCTATAAAGAGCTTTTGAGACACATGATATGGAAATTTTGGATTTTCAAAACCTGGGATTGTTTTATAAAAACTTGTTCATCAATAAATCCATTTAGAAAGGCATTTTTCACATCCATTTGAAATAACTTGAAGCCTTTATAAAAAGTGTAAACAAGTAAAATTCAAATGGATTCTAACCTTGCTACAGGTCTGAAAGTTTTTTCATATTAGATTCTCTCTTGTTGTGAGTATCCTTGAGCGACTAGACGAGCTTTGCTTCTCACAACCTTACCTGATTCATCCATTTTATTTCTAAAACCTCATTTGGCTCCAATGACAAAAACATTCTCTATTTTTGGAACAAGAATCCACACATTGTTCTTGTAAAATTGCTTAGTTATTCTTCCATTACTTTGTCCCCAGTTTTTATCTTTTAATACCTCATTTACTTTCTTTTGTTCATGTTGAGATATAAGGGCTATGCTTGATTTTTTTTAACTATAGGCCCTTGTTTTCTTTCCTTCTTTTGTATCACCAATGATGAACTTCTTTGGATAGTCAGATTCACTTCTTCATTCATTTTGGATTATTTTAATTAAAAATTGTATCATTTGAGGTAGCAGTGGGCTAATTAGTTTTAGTATCATTTGACTTTGAGGTAAGTTGACTTTGAGGAGGAGTCAACTTTTATGGAAGATGAGTTATTTTCTTTTATTTGTTCAATTTAATCATATATAGAATTAACATTCTTCATAACGTGGTTAGTATCATCAAAAACAACACGCACAGTTCCTTCAATGCAGAGGGCTAGTTTATTCAAAATTCTATAAAATCTTCTAGATTTAGAGTATCCCATAAAAATACCTTTATCACTTCATGGATCAAACTTACTAATGTTGTCCTTGCTATTATTATGAACAAAACATTTGGATACAAATGCATGGAAGTACCCAATATTGGGTCTTTTGTTGTTCCAAAGCTCATAAGGAGTTTTATTTAGAATTTGTCTAATGTACACCTGTTCAAAACATGACATGTAGTACTAATAGCTTCTGCCCAGGATTATGTAGTAGAGAGTGTTCATAGATCATGGTTCGAGCCATGTCTTGAAGATTTCTATTTTTCATTCAATCATACCATTTTGTTAATATATATTAGAGCTGAGAAGTTATGAGTGATTTTAATAGTTTTTTTCCCAAATTTTTCTCCATGATTACTTCTAATGACTAAAATGTAGAAGCCTTTATCTCCTTGAACCTTTTCATAGAAAACTTCAAAATTCTTTAAAGTACCATCTTTATTAAAGAGAAACATAACCCATGTAAATCAAGAATAATTACCAATTATCACTAAGGTATACCTTTTATGACTAATGTTATTAGTTTAAGTAGGACCAAATGTAAATCAAGAATAATTACCAATTATCACTAAGGTATACCTTTTATGACTAATGTTATTAGTTTAAGTAGGACCAAATAGATAGTGGGTATTTCAGACTCCTTATATTATGAAGAAGTCCCGGTTGAAATGTTTGATCGTCAAGTTCGTCGGTTGTGGACGAAGGACGTAACTTCGATAATGGTTCTATGGAGGAACCACAAGATTGATGAGGCTACTTATGAAGCCGAAGAAGACATGAATTCAAAGTATCTATTCTTGTTTTTTGCTCTAGATAATCTTGCTTAAGGTATGTTTTCTACTTTGTTAAAGGAAAGAGTGATTTCCTTGGTATATTTGTTCTATGTCTTTGTTAAAGGTAGAGTAGAGGTATTTGGAGTCAAATAGTGCTAGAAATTTCCTTGAACCATCATTCGAGGATGAATGATCCAAGTGGACGAGAATTGAAACACCCTGGATTTTGGCCCTTGAAAATTTTCTTGAGCTTTGAGCTAACTAGCCTGGTTACGACTGGACCCTATGAGTCGTAGGGTGTCCTAAAGAGTTGTTAGGATGAGTCGTATAAGTTTGTGGCTTAATTCTGCTCTGAGTACGAGTGGCTCACTAAGAGCGGTAAGGATATGTTACGAGTCGTAGGGTGTCTAGTGTAAGTCCCAATTTGGGTTCTGTGTTGACTATGACTAGACACCGTGAGTCGTAAGGTCCCAATACGATTCTTGTGGATGGGTCATAAGGATAATAATATAGGGTGTCTTTGTGGTACTTCCCTAGTTACGATTCATGGTGAAGAGTTGTAAGGGGAGATTACTAGTCAAGGGGTTGACTTGTAATCAAAAGCAACCTTTTTTCAACTTTTAAGTTAAGGGAATTCTAGAAATTCCCCACATACCCAACTTGAAACCCACATATTATAACCTCTTTAGGGTATTATTTTCCCTTATAAACACATCAAAGTAACTTTTCAACACTCTCAAGATCCTCAAGTTCAAGAATACTTTGGGTTTTATCACGTAGGTTATCTAAGGGCTCAAGGGTCGATTTCACTCCAAATTTCTTGGTGTATAAGGCATGTTAATCATCTCTCATTGTTAAAATTGTAAAAGCATGTGTTTAAAGTATTAAACATATGATGTTTATGTTGGTTTTGAAACAAAGATTAGGGGTTTTAAATGATTGTGAATTGAACAATGCTTTCATGGTTTATATATGATTTTCATGGTTTGATTATGGTTTTGAACTTGTGGATATAGTGAATTGTTTGAACCCTTGGGGGTTGCACCCCACAGTGAGGGACCAGGTCCCTCAAAGTCAATCACAGGCAATCAAATAATAGAGTATAGTAAAACTAAAGGTAGTGTAATAAAGAAACAACACACAATATTTAACTTGGAAACCTCTTTGCTCAAGGGTGGAAAAATCAGGTCTTGCCATCACAAGAACCAAAGAGATCAACAATAATAAACCTCTTGACATGACTCGGACCGAAGCCTTATTGTAATGGGAAATCTTAAGTCCAACTAGGACCAAAGACCACCCCCGATACCCAACCCAACCAACCAACATGTACCTTGAGCGGGATGGACTCCGTACATATGAAAAGATAATGTAATGAACTATCCAAGACTTTGAGATATGTCTATAACTATGATCACCCAAGAAAGTCAAACAACCAAATAACTAACCGATAACCAAGCAAAAAACATAAACCAAACCAAATGATAAACCAATATATATTTATATATAAATATATAACATGACCAATGCATACCCAAGTCCATAGTTGTCCATACAAAGCCTCTAAACCAAACCAAAGAGTAATAATTTGGGACATGCCCCAGTCCATAGCCAAAAACTAAAGTCTATAAAAGACGAATATAGGTAAAGTAACCCATGATATGAATAGACGACTTCCAAAATATGAAAGCTCACCACTTTAATCCAATATCGACTATCCCCCAATTCGATCAATGAGTAGGAGGAGTAGTATGGTCGATTCCTGAATCATGTAGGGATACAGCCACCCGAAGATGGGTTAGCGGGTGAAGCTAGCATGCACTCAGGATAAGGATCAAATAATTCCAACCTTTAAAACCAAGTTAACCATCCATATGCATTCACAACCATACATATATATATATATATATACACATACATATATATTATATAATCCATGTCGGGAAAGGGAACCAAGTTTAGCATCCTATTAAAACCTTTAACTTGGGTATGTGTAGTTAAATCATCATAATCCACCCACGGACTATATGGGTACAGTGACACCCTCTGGACGGGCCCAGAGATACCATAGGAGTAGGAGATTCTTGTTTACCCTTCGCTCTCCATGATACATATTTACAAGTGTTAAGGGATTCCCGTTTACCCCTCAAGTATAGGGTCGCCATGCCCAATTCTCATGTCAAAAAACAAGAATTTCCAGTATCCGTACCTTGGACTTACACCTTCACTATTAGTTGTCACACCCCGCCATTATTTCTCAATTAAAACCATTACCACACAACCAAACAACCATTGCATTTCTTATTAACCAAGGCTATCATTAGTTGTATCGTCATGCCGACTATAGCTTGTAAGCAGTGTCTTTAGCCAACCTTAGGGGATTCCCATATACCCATTGGTTATATTATTTAGTTTACTTGGTGGATTCCCATGTACCCTGCAATTATATCATTATTAAGCTTACTTGGTAGATTCCCATGTACCCCACAAGTTTTTCATTATTAAGCTCTGCTTGGGGGATTCCCTTGTACCTACAAGACATTCATATTCAAACCAATTCCATTATTTCATTTACTTGGGGGATTACAGTGTACCCTTCAAGGTTTTCATTCAAATCAATTTCATAGCCATCAAGGCTTTACCATTTAACTACTCCAAACAATTTATACCATGCATACCATTTAAAACCATTCCATAACCTTTAATTACACCATTTGTACTATTCAAACCATTTAAACCGTGTAAAACCATCCAAATCCAAAACCAAACCATATCGTGCAATAGTAAAGACCAAAACCAAAGTACAAAACAATAAAATTTAGGGTTACCCATGATCCATTTGTTAAACCATAACCAATAAGTACCCATATATGCAAGCCATCACCAAAAACTCCTGCATTGGTATCCTCGAGCTAACATACTACCTTTACCCAAAATCAAACATCTAGGTTCAAACCTAGTATCTATGAACCACCATGCACTACTAGCAAAGCCTTCCATATAGAATATCCACATACATAGTCTACCCCACAAGGAGGACACCCAAAACTTCCTTATTCCCAGGGGAAATTAATATCTTACGCATGCAAGAACTAAAACACTCCACGAACAAACATGAGGATGGATGAAACCTTAATATATGGGATTCTTTAATTGCCCCTCAAGCCTCTATAACTCAACCAGAACCATTCTATAAAGAAAGAATAGAAATGGAACAAGTGTCTAAAACAAGACAAGAATTAAAATACTCCACAGACAAACATTAGGATGGATGAAACCTTAATCTAAGGGATCCTTTAATTGCCCTTCAAGCCTCTTTAACTCAACCAGAACCATTCTATAAAGAAAGAATAGAAATGGAACAAGTGTTCGAAACAAGACAAATCTTGAACCAACCTCCCCATTAGAAAGACACCACTAGGGTCATCAAAAAGGACCCCAAGAAATTCGTGCACCACCAAAATCAAATGCAATGAAAGACCCTCCGAGTTAGAATCATTAACCCACACCAAATAATAAAGACACCTCTTGGAGGCCAATCTCTGAGTTATAAGATATAATGTAACCTTTCCTTTAATAGCTATGGAATGAAACCATTCTCCTTCTCCATAACCAACTCACCATGGAGTCTAAAGACAACTTATATAGACTTGAAAATTTAATATTCATAGGATAAGTATAACCAATCCATCCCTCAAATTACATCGAACTGCACTATATTTGAGTCAAAAAAATCCACCAAAGTGCCTTTACCACCAACAGATACCACAGCCCCCAAATAGACTCTTTTAGCAACCACAGATTCACCTACCGAAGTAAAAATAGAAAGAAAGAGAAGAATTTGAAACAACCTTGGGACGAAAAACAAAATACACAACCACAAATGAGGTTACAAAAGAGAGAGAGAACCCCGAACCATGTAACCAATCCTCATAATAGGAAAAGAGTTTTTAACATACCAATGGCAACATCAGATGGTACCTTAGACTTCTAAGGAATAATGAGAGCATTGAGACGATCCCAACTGTTGTCCAAACTAGAAGCAGCACTTGTTGGTTCAAGAGCTAGAGAAGTGGCAATGGGTACCCTATTTTCCCAAGCAGCAATCATTATGGGACATTCCCATTGTATGTGACACCAACTGACCATAATTAGAACAATGACTTCTCTTTTCCTTGTAACAACCACAGTACGACCGACCATATAACCTATAAAGAGGGTATGATAATCTAGATCAGGCCCCAATGTCTCAACATTGGACACCTCATGCCCTAGAAGCATTTCCATTCTAAAAATATCTACCTCCCAATGGATTTAGGTAGGTAAAACAAGCCATATAGTAGGATCTAGGACCTACCCAACTCTTCCTTTTAGACCACTTACCACTATAATGTTGGCCTCTCCTTTGTCCATAAAATTGATGCCTCTTACCTTGCTTATTTTCCGACCATGCCTTATTCTTCCAGTACCAAAAAGACCGGACTAGCATGACAAAGTTTTCACTATCTTGTTTAATAGATGAATAAAATGTCGGAACTTTGCAATGGTAAGCTCTACTTAAGGTAACCGAGCATGAGTTCTACTTTTAAAGTAGGGTTAGTAGAGATCGATGGGACTCTACAGGAAAACCAGAAGTTGTGAACCTTAACCAATTTTGTGACCTATGAGCTGGACTATATCTATCCATGTTGTCTTTAAGTGGGATAAGTGAGTATCCTCAAACTTTTGATCGTTGAAAGGACATGATCTAAAAGATGAACCAAAAAAAGATTTGGGGAAGAGTTTAAGACCTTAGACTCCATAGCCCAAACATAGAACAACAAGAAAGTGAAACCTTTCTAAATGCCTTATAGCCTCCTGATTATATGTGTGGTGCACAACACACCCATAAGCAAGATTCTGCTCTACATGACTTTGTGGAAACCCCATACACCAAAACCTAGGTTGTGATACCAACTTGACACGATCTGGATTGGGGCCTTATCATAATGGGCAATCTCAAGTCAAATCGAGATTGGAGACCAACCCCGTTACCCATCCCAACCAACCAACATATACACCGAGTTGAATGGACTTCATACATATGACAAGATTAAAGCATAATCTAAGACTTTGGGATAGTTCTATAACCATGACCACCTAAGCAAGTCAAACCACAGAATAACCAGCTAATAACCAAGGCAAAATCATAAACCAAACCAAATGGTAACCCAATGTATGTTCATATAAAAATATATAACATGACCAATCCATACCCAAGCCCATAGTTGTCCATACAAAGCTTCTAAACCAAACCAAGAGTAATAAGTAGGGACATTCCCCTGACTATAGACAAAAACCAAAGTCTATAAAAGATGAATATATGTAAATTAACCCATGACATGAAATAGATGCCTTCCAAACTATGGAAGCTCACATTGACTGTCCCCAAATCTTAGTATGGCCGATTCTAGCATCGCATGGGGATACAGCTGCCCAAATATTATTAGCAGGTAAATGGTAGAATGCACTGAAGATAAGGATAAAATAATGCCAACCTTTAAAACCAAGTAAACCATCCATATGCATTCACAACCATACATATAAATACATACACATATATATTATAATCCATGTCGAGAAAGAGAAACAGGTTTAGCAAGCCTTTAAAACTATTAATCTTTGTATGTATATATTAACCATCGTAATCAATACACGGGCTATATGGGTCCAGTGTCACCCCCTAGACGAGCCCTAATGTGTGTAACCACACGAACTGGAGGTACCATAGGAGTAGGAGATTCTTGTGTACCCTTCGCTCTCCATGATACATATATACAAGTATTAAGGGATTCCCGTGTACCTCTCAAGTTCTGTGTACCCCTCAAGTATAGGGTCACAATGCCCAATCCTCATGTCCGCAAATATGAGTTTCCAGTATTTATCCCTTGGATTCACACCTTTATGTTAGCTATCACACCCCGCTATTATTGACTAATTATAACCATTACCATACAACTAAACCACCTTTCCATTTATTATTTACCATGGCTATCATTAGTGGTATCGTCATTCCGACTATAGCTTACAACCATGTCTTTAGCCAACCTTAGGAGATTCCTATGTACCTAATTGGTTATATTATTTAGTTTACATTGGGGATTTAAATGTACCCCGCAAGTGCATCATTAATAATCTTACTAGCAGGATTCCCATATACCCCACAAGTATTTCATTATTTAGCTTTTCTTGGGGGATTCCCTTATACCCCACAAGACATTCAACATTCAAACCAATTCCATCATTTCATTCACTTAGGGATTCCCGTGCACCCCACAAGGTTTTAATTCAAATCAATTTAATAGCCTTCAAGTATTTACCATTTAACTACTCCAAACCATTCATACCATTTAAAACCATTCCAAAACCTTTAAACCATTTATACCATTCAAATAATTTAAAACCATTCCACAACTTTAAACTATTTGGACCATTCAAATATTTAAATCCTGAAAAACCATAAAAATCCTTTTAGGGTTCCATTACCAAACCATACCATGCAATTTTTCCAAAGAAAGCTCAACAATAGAGTAAAAATATTCTCTTAGGTATTTTATCAAACACATTGAGGGCATACCATTACCAAGACCAAAACCAAAATATAAACCATCAAATTTATTATTACCCATGACCCATTTGTTAAACCATATCTAAAAAGTACCCACATATGTAAACCATTACCAAAAATATGTTAAAACAAAGTTTAAACCAATACCCAATAATATGCACTTAAAACTCTGAACATAGGTTTTAAATCCACCATATCTAATTCATAATCAATGTTTAAAAAACACTAAAACATACCTTTAGTTGGAACTAACATTGAGGGAAGGAGTACATGCCTTATTCAAGAGGATTCCGAGGAGAAACTTGACTCTTGATCCCTTTGAAGAACACTTGTAGAAACCCTAGCCTCCAATCTTTAAGAAAGTGTTTAGAGAGGATATTTGGAATGTTTTGATCTTCTAATGAGTCTTATAAGAGGCCACAAAGGGTTATATATTGTTGGAACATAAGGGTATGAGGTGGGAAATATTTGGACTACCCTCATCTTAAAAGCTAAAAACTCCCAAGAAGGTACGATCCAACCCCCTTAGCTGTACCTTAGGGTATGAGCGGTACCCTAAATTATACCCTATACCTCACCATGGTCCCTTATACTAAATAACATACAACCACCTAGGTCTAAGTTGTATCTTAGGGTACAAAAAGTACCCAACAACTGTATCTTGGGCAAATTCAACTAGGCAAGCCAATAAGCATCAGATGACTTGGCATCATACACCTCGTATCTTACCATACGACTAGTATAATATTGAGTCATACCTTAGGAAGAATCCCAACAAAAACCCACTACCTAGTATGTGAGAGAGCCACTCCATGTCATATCCTAGAGTAAGATTGGTACCATAGAGTCATACCATGGACAGAATGTCCAAAACCCAAGAATTTTAGCAATGGTAAAAAACCCAGGGTGTTTCACCTCTTGATTAGAGACTCAATTTCAACCTAACACTAGTCTTCTTTCGCTTGTAATAACTTTAATACAAGCTTACCTTGGCCACTCTTCCAAGGACCCTCTACACTAATTAACTTTAATCAATATCAAGCTTAGGTAACTCTTCCTACTCACTATCGATCAACTACAAAGTAAGACATTACTATTATAGCATGAGTAATTCTTTTACACATCAAAACCTAATAACACTCACTTACTTTTTAAGCATACTACAAAGATAAGAACATGAGCAATGCTTGAGCAATCTTGAAATAGAGTTTTTGATACCTCTTATCACTTATTAGATGTGCGTAAAAACTATTTTATGAAGAAGTCTCTTTTTTGTTTTATAGTTGGGTGATGATTAGGGCTGAAATCTCATTGGACTAGGTGTCCTATTCAGCATAAGTAACACCTTCATGTTTGTTAAATAAGAGGACAAAACTATGCAGACATGCATACCAGCTATACTGTATAATAAACATCAAGGGACACGCTCTCTTGTTGTCAGCTTTTCATCATCAAAGCTACACCTATAGAAATTTTCCCCTTTTTTGGTTATAACAAACCAACCATACAGGTTTGAGAACATCCATCACATTTAATCACTATAATTAATTACAACTCTAAAGATTAATACTACCCCTATAATCGTGCTTTTAACATCATGCAACACAAGATCGGGTCCCTTGTTTTCATTTGCAGTAACAACTCTTTTTTCCTTCGCCCTGTTAATGTGCCTTATCATTTACTTAGAACACCACTTCTTTCCCTTTACCAATATGTTTTCCCTTATTTATCAAGATTCAATATATCATATACTTCCTCATATCAGCATGTCATTCACATTCACCTAGTACCTGGTCATCTACTATATGTACTCAGTATTCCCGTATTTAGCATCATTGAAAACTAAGAATAATAAACCACGAGTAAATTAAGCACAAATTAGTTAACTTATAGACACTGGGGCAACACTAACGTAAAGAACAACTTGACAAGTTAAGGGTAGCAAATGCAACACACAAAGAAAAGATTCATTCATAAGTAGAGGATAAGTATCATTGCAGTGCATACATTAAATATTCTTATGGAAGAATCCACAGGAATCAGAAAGAAAGAACAAGTGAAGGATTGAGAAAAAAGATTAGAAGAAGTAGGGTCAGGTTATTGTTGAGATATCTTATCTCTGTATTCACACTATAGACCTCATCTGTTAAGGTTCACACCTTCTTCTTCAGTTCATCATTCTTAGTTCTAAGAATTTTAGTGTCACATGGATTTATTTTGGAGAGATGTTAAATCTTCACCTAGAGCTTGCTTATTTCTTCATCATTGGAAGCTAGGTTGAACATAAGTTCCTATATTTCCTTGTTGAGCTCACTTTCATATATGCTACCTAATTAGACACACTCAATTACCAGTGTTTTCATGCTAAGAATTTGAACAATAGATCCTTGTGTTCCAGAATCATAGATAATATCATAATAATCAAGTACTTTATTCAGCCAATATCTATAAGGCATGCCATGTTTTCCATTTTTCTAAGAACCACATTATGAATGTGTTCTATCATCAATGCAGGTATATTATTGAACTCAAAGAAACTAAGGCATTCCATCACATAAATCAGTGGCTGAAAATGTTTCTCTTTTGTGACCTAATCAAAATTACCTTATTCACAAAGTCAGGAATCAATTGAAACTCACTCTTTAATGAGTTCCTATCACTGCAACCATAAATTTCTCTTTGACCTTGGGTGCATTTACTAAGAATTCTAATGAAGACAACTACTTAGAGATAGTTCTCATGCCATATATAGGAACTTAAAAAATTCTTCCTAGTGTTTCCTTATTCAGTTTTATTTTCCTTTCTTGGGCCTGTGTAGTTTGATTCATCTCATTTTTTAAGAATTCTAAAATGAAATAGAATTACATGATAATCTCATCAAAAATAGTGGGAATAGGTCCTTTCATGAGATGCATCAAACCTTGATGGGCAGCTTGACTAATTCCACCATACAAGGTTCTGTTAGCATATTCAAATCAAAAATTCTTCCTATTAACACTTTTTGATACTTAAAGAACCTGTTTCTAACTTCCTTGGAAACATCTTTACTTTTCTCCCCATTCTCTCTATAAGTGATCACAGATTCCTTTTCAGATACTTTTCACTTCTTGGGACCATGTCCCTAAAGAGTTAGCTGCTTCTCAGTAAAACTTCCAAACCCTTTTGAAGAAATTCTTGGTGCTTTACTGACATTGATTTTCTTATGATCAACTATACGCTTTCTTGGGCTATCTAAAAACAATATGAGGTATTTAGCAACCCAAGATTTATCCATCACAACATCATCAGAACATTATTAAGGGTTTAGGGAAGATTCTTTATCAACAGGTTGAATGATGAAGGAGTTAATATTTAGAAAAGTAGGTGAAGAATGATGTTTTTTAGGAAGGTTTGGGAAGGGATTTTTCACAATTCTAAGCTTAGAATCCTTTGAAAGACATAAAAATAGAAGAGCTGCAGCCATAGGGGAGCTTTTTTTCTTAGAACAGGTATTTGGGATTTAGATTTTCCTTTTCTATAAGAGAATGAGTAGATGCAGCTAGATTTAAGGGAATAATAAGCACAAGTAATGGGTTTTGGGGGGAACAAGAAATGATCAATATCAAATTTTAGGTGACTCAGCTATCCTTTTAAAATAGAACAAACTTTTTCTAAGATAAGCATAGGGAGGACATGGCTTTTTATTGATAGAATAGACAAAAATTTCACATACATTATAATAACCAGAGAGATAGGACTAGGTCCCTCTCTAGTTTAAGTGAACCTTTTACTTTGTGCTTGTCACATCTGTCCATCTCTAAAGTTGCTCCCATGGGTGTATACCTACAAGGGTATGGTACTGAGTTAGACCAATATGCACCTAATTTACCAAGGATACCTGCCTCCTAAATATAGAAAATTTTGGAAGGAAAGATAATTCTTTTAAAAAGTTAGGTTGATTTGATCAATCCCAGTTACAGCTTGTTAGTTTTAACACACAATATCATTACAGAAGTTTTCCTGAAGGTAGTTTTGAGGTTCAAGTGCTAGACTAAACTTTATTCACAAGGCTGAAGCTTCTTCACATAGTATGAGTTTCATAGGGACCAGTTCCCTGAGAGTTTTATCATGACCCCTTCCAATTATTCTTAGTGTTGAGCGGGGATCAGTGATTGATATTTTGTATCATTACAATTCTCATATGCTCTTCAAACTTTGAATCATCATCTTGAGCATCATCACCCTCTTTCTTCAGATCACCCATTTTCTTTCTTGTCATATAGATTTTTAGTTACATTCTTCCATGGATTAGGTGCTTTAAAGTTAATTATTTCAATTGAGACACTTCCATCTGGAAGTTTATTGAGAGAGAGAGAATATAGTTAGGCCATTCAATATTGAGCATTTTGATCACTCATTTTTAATGATCATTCTTGATAGAAATTCACTTCCTCATACCTGAGACCATGATCACTTGTCAAATTTAAGAACCCGCTTGAGTATGAGTTCCCAGTAGTAGTACAATAGAGTGATCAAATCCTTCTTGGTCCACCTAGGTAGAGAGTTTTTCTTCATACTCTTCAAGGACATGAAATTATTTTAATAGGAATTCTCTTGCTGGATATATCTATCATTGAACATTTTTGCTCTATTCTAAATTTGTCAGTGTTCTTTGAGGAGTTCATCACCTCCACAATGAGTGCACAAAAATTTATATACCTTGTTTTTGACATCTTGAACAACCTTGTCTTATGGCCCAAAAAATTGAATTTTGTAAAATACCCAATCCCCTTACCATTATTGACTCCTTGACTAGAGAGATTAGAGAGGATTTGTGAGGATGAAGTCGACTGAAGTGATTTTTTGAGTTCTTCCCTCAGGCGGATCGAGTCCCTCTCCAACTCCTCATTCTTCTAGAGTGCAAACCTAAGATGCTTTTGGGAATCTTCTAATTTTTCCTCAAAATCAACCTAAAACTTTGATGCTTATTTCTTGCCTTTACACTCAGAAGCATCTACTTTCTCCAGTTGACTCACCAAGCTTAGATTTTCAATTTTGAGCTTAGTAATATGTTTCTCAATTTCAGATATCTAGAGAGTCAAAGCTATCAATTCAAGATCCCGATCTTCTAAATTTATCACAAGCATCACCTATTTTCTCCACTTGACTCACTAAATTTAGATTTTTAGATTTTAACTTGGTAACCTTCTCTTTAGTTTAAAATATTTAGAGAGTTAGAGAAACTAACTCAAGCTCTTGAATTTTCCCTTTTTCTTCAAGAGAAAATTTTTCTCAGTCATTTCACACATAGAGTCAATCAGTATATTTGCAAGCCTTTTAATCTTTCTAGCAAAATAGTTGTCCAAGTTTTCTTTAAGGTCAGAAAGTGTTACCTCATTTTCTTCTTTATCTTCAGTGTTTTCCATAAAAGCAAATAGGGAATAAAAAGGTCACCTTCTCATTCTCTACAGCAACCATAGTAATATTTGCAGACTTCTCATCTTTATTAGACTTACTGGAGGAGTCACCCTAACCTACTAAATATTTTTTAACTACAAAGTCAGCTGCAATCTATCTTCTTAATTTTACAGGGACTTGGTCCCTATTTGTAACGCCCCAAGATCCCATCCCAAGACGTTACACGGTGCTTAAGGCCACATGCGACTCATCACCTCTATAACTCACTATGATAATAATCAAGCTGTAATAAAGAAGAATAATCATGTCATGACCATACTGGAATACAAAGAAATACTATCTTGTACAATAAAATACTGAAGTTCTGTACATATCGGTACTCTAGTCTGACAAAGCCTCTACTACATAATACTGAGGAACAACCATCTACTATCAAGACAAAAATTGGGGACATAGGTCCTCGAACCATGAGGACTCACTAATTGTACGAATGTAGATGGAGGTACTCAAAGATCACTGTAGCTGCTGAGACTGAGCACCTGAACCTACATCACAAGAAAATATAGAACACAGAAGAGTATGGGAATCAGTACTTGGGAATGTACTGAGTATGTGGGGGTGCAGGCAGCATTTAAATAATATCATAAATGTATAAGAAAATCATGTATGCTGATAATAATGACTCTCTTCGCTTGAGTTACCTGAAACATATTTTTCATAAATCATCAATAATAACACATGCTTCATAAATCTCACAAACCATTGGACTCAACTCAAACTCTTTGACTCATGACTTAGAGTGACTCAGTAACTCATGAAACCTGGACTATTATGGACTTGGGAGTTTCTTATAACCGACATAAACCATGTGACCTTACATGAAGTCCAACGTCTTGCCCATGTTGGGGAGAGATTTTCTATCCTTGCAATCAGAGTAGAACCTTAACTTTAGTGATAACTGTCTTGGCCTTTGATCCTTAATATTAATCCTACGGTGGCACATAGTTCTGGGGAAGTAGGATGCGTTGAACCCATACTTCTCGCTCGGTGCTAAATACTACTCCCAGACTTAACTCAGAACGCGTTAGGAAATCCACCTTAATCAACTCAAGGGTCTATCATGAAGACCAAAATATAAATATATATCTCACTTGTAAATCATAATCAACTTGTGGATTCCTAACTTGACTAAATCTCAAAATAATCTTTCTCATCATCAAGTACACTTGCTTATCAAATCATATCAAGTATCAAATCTTCCAGAAAACATCATAGAACTCGTTCTGGACTCTCAAGCTCAATATCAATATATATTCAATAAACAAACTTCTTATGAAAAAACATAAATCATGACACTTATCATAAATTACTTAGAAATTATCATTTCGTGATAACAATCTACAACTCATTACATAAATTCTTAATTTTAGAAATAAGATAATGAAGTAGTCATATGTGTCAATCTTGTATAGCTCAAATCTCATAAATCCTTGATAAAGTAATTTGGTTGTAAACCAACTTTGCAAAATTCATGAAATTCAATAGAAATTAAATCTTTGGGCACAAGAACGAAAAAAGTGTTCTTGTTCAAAACCCCGCATACCTTAATCTTTGAAATTGGATGAACTTTAGTGCTTGAGACTTTATCTACACTTGAAATAAATAATTCTTGAATCCCACACTATGTGGAACTTGGTTCTTGAAGAAATTTTGAAGATTTATGCATGATTCTTGGAAGATTTATGTTCTTGATATAACCCTAGATATATTATCTCAAGAGAATTAGAAAAGAAAATGATAGAATTAGGGTTTGGATGGAATTCTCATATTTATACAGGCCTCCAAAAGATGGGAAAAGACCAAAATACCCTTTCAAAAACGTCTCTAAATTGCTAAAAAAATAGGTGACAACATCCGTGATAGGCCGTCAAACCCGTGATAGGCCGTCACAAAAGGGTCGAATTTTATGATTTTCTGCCTAAGGCTGACAACATCATCAGAAATATCATCAAAAACATGACGACATCATCAGAAATGTCGTCAGAAATGTGACAGGCCGTCAGAAACGTCATCACCCTTTTCCAGATTGACATGCTGGAGTAAAATGGGTATAACTCTTTGCTTCGGTATCGGATTACAGTGAAATTGGTATCGTTGGAAAGCTAATTCAATTATCTATCTTTCGATAGGTCTTGATCTCAAAAATTCCAAGTTTAATAAGAGATATGCTCGTTTGAAGTTCACTATACCAATATCCTTCCCAACAATTCCATCGCTAAGGAATGTTTTGATTCACCCAATCGTTAGGACATCTTTAAGGCCTTAATACACACCATCCTTGATCAGAAAACATCCCAAAACATTATAATTTATTTCTCATGAGCTTGATTCATGGTTTCACTATTGGTTAGAGTCTCGGGGTATTACAATATCTCCCCCTTGGAAATATTCGTCCTTGAATGTGACTAGATAGGCCAAGAACAAGAGATAATGAGGACGTATAGCTGGAACGACTCACTAAAAGGGCTTACTTCATTCTAAACTTTCAAGTACTTCACAAAATACATGAATCATAGAGAGAATAGCCATATAGCTGAATACACTGGATTAGAAGGAAACTGGATTAGGGAAGAATAGTACCTTTGGCTTAATTTGAACTCGCAGAGAAGAGATAAGGGTATCTGGTTCGCATATTTACTTTTGATTCCCAAGTAGCACCTCGATTGATTGATTTCGCCACAAAACTTTGACTAAGGGAACTTCCTTATTTCTTAGTCTACGAACTTAATAATCTAAGATTTCAACCAAAACTTTACCATATTTAAGGCTATCCTGAACATCAAAACTTTCTGACAGATCAACAACAACAGAATCACCAATGTGCTTCTTGAGCATAGAAACGTGAAAGATAGGATGGACAGCTGATAACTTGGCAGACAATTTAACCTAGTAAGCTGCTTTCCCAACACGATTCAAAACTCTATAAAGGCAAACGTATCAGGGACTAAGCTTCCCTTTCTTACCAAATCCTTTCACCCCCTTCATGGGTGAAATCTTCAAGTATACCAGATCGCTAACCTCAAACTCAAGAGCTCTTCTTCTTATATCTGTATATGACTTCTGACGACTCTGGGCTGCCTTCAACCTTTCCTGAATCTTCTTAACTTTATCCATAGCCTCAAACACAGCATCAGGTCCACTCATAGCAGCTTCACCCACTTCAAACCAACCTATGCGTGATCTACATCGCCTTCTATATAAAGCCTCAAATGGAGCCATTCTAATGCTAGCATGAAAACTGTTGTTGTAAGCAAATTCAATCAATGGCAAATGTTTATCCCAACTTTCTTTGAAATCAAGAACACAACCCTCAACATATCCTCCAAGGTATGGATGGTCCTCTCAGCCTGACCATCAGTCTGCGGATGAAAAATGGAGCTAAGATGAACTTGGGTACCAAGACCCTTATGAAAAGCCCTTTGAAAATTAGAAGTAAATTGAGTACCCCTGTCGGAGATAATAGACAAAGGAACTCCATGCAACCTGACTAACTCTCGAATGTACAGCTTAGCATAGTCCTCAGCGGTGAAAGATGTATGCACTGGCACAAAATATGCGGACTTAGTCAACCTATCTACAATGACCCAAATCGAATCATGATGACGTCGAGAAGGAGGTAAACCAGTCACAAAATCCATATTTACTTTCTCCCACTTCCAAGTAGGAATACTGAATTGTTGCATCATTCCACCGGGTCTTTGCTGTTCTATCTTAACCTATTGTCAAGTTGTACACTTCTCTATTAATTTTTCTATATTCTTTTTCATACCATTCCACCAATAGATTTCTCACAAATTGTGGTACATCATGGTAGAAGAGGGATAAATAAAATATCGTGTGCTATACGTTTCAACCATAATTCTCTGCCCTAAATCTTCAACATCAGGCACACATAATCTATTCTAAAATCTCAATACACCATCTTCCCCTTAGGAGAAAACGTCCACCTTTTGGTCTTTAACTGACTTCTTCAGTCTGACCAAACTAGGATCCATATCTTGTTTCTCCTTTACTTCCGAAACTAGAGAAGACTCGGAACTACTCTGGACCCAAACATTACCCTCAGCTGAATCAAGCAATCTAACTCCCAACCTAGACAGATGATGCACCTCACGAGCTAACTCATTCCTATCTTCCTCGACCTGTGCTACACTACCCATGGACGACCTGCTAAGGGCATCTGCCACTACATTGGCCTTGCCCGGGTGATATAGCACATTATATCATAGTCCTTTAACAATTCTAACCATCGCCTCTAAGGAAGATTCAACCCTCTCTGAGTAAACACATACTACAAACTCTTGTGATCCATAAAGACATCAATATGAACACATTACAAATAGTGTCTCCAGATTTTCAAGGCAAAGACCACTGCAGTTAACTTGAGGTCATGGGTAGGGTAGTTCTTCTCATGCAGTTTTAACTGTCTGGAGACATAGGCTATGACCTTACCTTTCTGCATCAATACGCAACCCAACCCAACTCTAGAAGCATCATAGTATACCACAAAATCATCTACACCATTTGGAAGGGTCAACACAGGGGCCGAAGTGAGTCGAGTCTTCAACTCCTAAAAACTCTTCTCGCAAGAGTCAGACCACAGGAATTTAATTTTCTTTTGGGTCAACCGAGTCAAAGGAGATGCAATGAAAGAGAAACCCTTAACAAAACGATAGTAGTAGCCAGCTAGACCCAAGAAACTCCTAATATCAAATGGGGAAATAGGTCTAGGCCAATTTTTCACAACTTCTATCTTTTGAGGATCAACCCGAATACCTTTAGAAGAAATAATATAACCTAGAAAAGCAACTGATCTTAGCCAAAATTCACACTTGCTAAATTTGGCAAATATTTGATGATCTCTAAGGGTTTGCAAGACTATTCAGAGATGATCTACATGGTCGTTCTCACTTTGGGAGTATACAAGAATATCATCTATGAACACAATAACAAATATATCCAGGTATTGTCTAAACACCTGATTCATGAGATCCATAAAAGCTGCTGGGGCATTTGTTAGCCCAAAGGACATGACCAGGAACTCAAAATGACCATATCGGGTGCGAAACACTGTCTTTAGAATATCACATTCCCGAACTTTAAGCTGGTGATAACCGGATCTCAAATCTATTTTGGAGAAATAGTTGGCACCTTGTAGCTGATCAAACAGGTCATCAATTCTAGGAAGAGGGTACTTGTTCTTGACTGTGACCTTGTTAAGATGACTATAATCATTGCACATCTGCAATGAACTATCTTTCTTTCGCACAAACAGAATGGGTGCACCCCAAAGAGATATGCTAGGCCTCATAAAACCCTTATCTAGAAGATTTTTGATTTGCTCTTACAACTCCTTAAGTTCTGCGGGGGCCATATGATATAGAGGAATAAAAATAGGCTGCGTGCCAGGGAAAAGATCAATCCCAAATTCTATCTCTCTATCAGGAGGTACCCCTGGGAGATCTTTTGGAAAAACATCACAAAACTCATTAACAATGTTGATCAACTAAATGGTCAGAGTCTCAAACTTTGTATCTTTAACTCAAACCAAATGATAGATGCAACCCTTGGATATCGATTTCCTAGCTTTAAGATAGGATATGAAATAACTCCTGGGAGATATAGAATTTTCGGACCACTTAAAGGATGGCTTATTGGAAAATTGAAACTTGACTACATAGCTACGACAGTCTATAGACGCATAACAAGAGTGAAGCCAATCCATACCCAGAATAATGTCAAAATCAACTATGTCTAGCTCAATCAAATCTGCAAACATAACTCTATGAAGGACAATGATAGGACACTTCTTATATACTTGCTTAGCAACAACAGGTTCACCTACTGGAGTAGAAACTAGAAAAGGCTCAAGAATCTTTTCAGAATTGATCTCAAAATTCATAGCCACTAATGGAGTCACATAAGAAACACTTAACCCAGGGTCCATCAACACATACACATCAAAATAAAATACACGGAGCATACCAGTAACAACATCTAGTGAATCTTCCTGCTCCTGGAGGGGTGGTATAGCATAAAAGTGATTCTGGCGCTGACCACTGACAGTACTAGATGACGCACCCTGAGAAGGAGTAGAACAAACCCAAGGGGCTGGAGCACTAATATCCTGACTCTGGGGATAAACATCACGGCTCCTCTGTCTAGCATATGGCAATCCCTGAATTTGTGGCCTAACTTACCACAACCAAAACAACCTCTCTACTCAACCATACACTCTCCAATATGTGCCTTACCATACTTAGAACACGGGGGATATTTAGGTCTATTACTCACACTGTCCTGATACCTAGACATAGTAGGTCTATTACCTTACTCCTGCCTGACTCTGGATGTGGGAGTACTAGCTGATGATGGTGCTGGCACAAAAGAACAACTCTGAAACTGAGGGCGGATTTCTTTAGAAAATCTACTCTGATTATACCCCTACTACTCTGATCTAACTCTCTTACTCCCTCTCACTCTCTCTTTCTTTCACCTTGTCTGCTTTAATCTGCTGGGCATCTATCATCAATCTAGAAAGATCCATGTCCCTATTGAGCATAGCGGACTTACACTCTTTATAACATAACTTGATATGCCAGTCAAAAACTTACTCATACTGGTCCTGGAATCAGCCATCATATCAGGAGCATACTTAGACAATTGGTTAAATTTAAGGCAATATTCCTTAACTGTCATATAGCCTTGTCTCAAGTTCATAAATTCTTCTAGTTTTGCTTTCCTTAGCTCTGGGGGAAAGAACCGGTCTAAGAACGCATCCTGGAATAACTGCCAAGTCATGGGAGCAGCATCCTCCCCTCTACTCTTCCTCCACAACTCCACCCAATCATAAGCAACATCTTTTAAGCGATAGAAAGCTAGCTCCATACTTTCTTCCTCTATTACATGCATAATTTGGGTGATATTTTTCACCTCATCAAGATACATCTGTGGGTCCTCACCTACACTTGACCCATAAAACTCTGGCGGATTCATCCGCATAAAATCCTAAACTTGAGCTATTATAGAATTACCTTCTTATGGAGGTGGAACGTTATCCTAAGCTTTAGCGGTAACTGCCTAGGCTAGCGCCTGAAAAACTGCCCCAAATTCGGCATGAGTCACCGTCTTATTTAAAGGATCAACGGGTTGAGGTCATTCATTATTTCTGCAAGCTCTACGAGGAGATATTTTCTGACATAAGAAAGCATGAATTAATGACAGAGAGAAACTGTCGTAGGCACAAAAGACTTCTGAAAAAAGAAATAAATTTTCCTAAAATGTCCCATAGCGTCTTACTTATAGATGTTGCATGCTACACACCGATGATCAAAACTCTACGTAACGTGGCTTGTCATACTCCCTAGGACTCCTTTAAACCATAGGCTCTGATTCCAAGCTTGTAACGCCCCAAGATCCCATCCCAAGACGTCACACGGTGCTTAAGTCCATACGCGACTTCAAGCTAACCCTATGAGCCTGTCATCACCTCTATAACTCACTATGACAATAATCAAGCTGTAATAAAGAAGAATAATCATGTCATGAACATACTGGAATACATTGAAATACTATCCTGTACAATTAAAATACTGAAGTTCTGTACATACTGGTACTCTAGTCTGACAAAGCATCTACTATATAAGACTAAGGAACTATTGGGACAGATCTCCAACTGAACCGTACTAAACTGGAAATAAATAACCATCTACGATCAAGACAAAAATTGAGGACATAGGTCCTCGATCTATAAGGACTCACTAACTGTACGAATGTAGATAGAGGTACTCGAAGATCACTGTCAATGCTGAGACTGACCACCTGAATGTACATCACGAGAAAATATAGAACACCGAAGAGTATGGGAATCAGTCCTTGGGAATGTAATGAGTATGTGGGGCTGCAGGCAACATTTAAATAATATCATAAATGTATAAGAAAATCATGTATGCTGATAATAATGACTCTCTTTGCTTGAGTTACCTGAAACATATTTTCCATAAATCATCAATAATAACTTATGCTTTATAAATCTCACAAACCATTGGACTCAACTCAAACTCTTTGACTCATGACTTAGAGTGACTAGGTAACTCATGAAACTTGGACTATTATGGACTTGGGAGTTTCTTATAACCGACATAAACCATGTGACCTTACATGGAGTCCAACGTCTTGCCCATGTTGGGGAGAGTTGTTCTATCCTTGCCATTGGAGTAGATCCTTAAATTTAGTGATAACTGTCTTGGCCTTTAGCCCTTAAACTTAATCCTACGGTAGCATGTAGTTCGGGGGAAGTAGGATGTATTGAACCCATACTTCCCGCTCAGTGCTAAATACTACTCCCAAACTTAAGCTCAGAACGCGTTAGGAAATCCACCTTAATCTACTCAAAGGTCTATCATGAAGACCAAAATATAAATATATATCTCACTTGTAAATCATAATCAACTTGTAGATTCCTAACTCGACTAAATCTCAAAATAATATTTCTCATCATCAAGTACACTTGCTTATCAAATCATATCAAGTATCAAATCTTCCAGAAAATATCATAGAACTCGTTCTTGACTCTTAAGCTCAATATCAATATATATTCAATAGACTAACTTCTCATGGAAAAACATAAATCATGACACTTATCATAAATCACTAAAAAATTATCATTTATGATAACAATATACAACTCATGACATAAATTCCTAATTTAAGAAATAAGACAATGAAGTAGTCATATGTGCCAATCTTGTATAGCCTAAATCTCATAAATCCTTAATAAAGTAATTTGGTTGTAAACTCACTTTGCAAAATTCATGAAATTCAATAGAAATTAAATCTTTGAGCACAAGAACAAAAGAAGTGTTCTTGTTCAAAACCCCACATACCTTAATCTTTGAAATTTGATGAAATTTAGTGCTTGAGACTTTATCCACACTTGAAAAAAATAATTCTTGAACCTACACTATGAGGAACTTGGTTCTTGAAGAAATTTTGATGATTTATGGATGATTCTTGGAAGATTCATGTTCTTGATATAACCCTAGATATATTATCTCAAGAGAATTGGAATAGAAAATGATGGAATTAGGATTTCGATGGAATTCTTATATTTATATAGGCCTCCAAATGATGGAAAAAGACCAAAATACCCTTGCAAAAATATCTCTAAATTGCTAAAAAAAATAGCTGACGACATCCGTGATAGGCTGTCAGACCCGTGATAAGCCGTCACGAAATGTCATCACAAAAGGGTTGAATTTTATGATTTTCTACCTAAGGCTGATGACGTCGTCAGAAATATCATCAAAAAAATGATGACATCATCAAAAATGTGACAGGCCATCAGAAACGTCGTCACCCTTTTCCAGATTGACATGCTGGAGTAAAATAGGTATAACTCTTTGCTCCGGTTTTGGATTTTGGCGAAATTAGTATCGTTGGAAAGATAATTCAATTATATATGTTTTGATAGGTCATGAGCTCAAAAATTCCAAGTATAATGAGAGATATTCTCATTTGAAGTTGACTATACTAATATCCTTCCCAAGAATTCAATCGGTAAGGAATGTTTGGATTCACGCAATCATTAGGACATATTTAAGGCCTTAATACACACCATCCTTGATCAGAAAACATCCCAAAACATTATAATTATTTCTCATGAGCTTGATTCATGGTTGCACTATTGTTTAGAGTCTCGGGGTGTTACACTATTTCTTCCTTTGTCAACTCTAGTGTTGTGATAATCCTAATGGTCTATTTTTTCCATTGGATAATCCTTAATAAAATTGTTAGGACTTCCTCATCTGTGACATTCTTCCATAGTACCCCTTTTTTGTTGTTACTCTTACTTCTTTGAAACAGGCCACTTTGTCTCATAGTTCTAACTGTTCTTTTTTCCAAATAGGAAACATCATTGTCTTCTTCATTAGAGTCTGATTTAAATGATTTTAGTTCCAAAAATTTTTCCCTTTTTACCTCAATCATCTCATGGCCTCGCTACTTTTTAAGTTTAGGAGTCTTTAGATTCCCAATGAGTTCATCCATAGTGAGAGTTTTCAAGTTTCTAGCCTTAGTGATAGCGTCCATTTTGCTTTCCCAGGATTTAGGGAGAACCCTAAGAATTTTGCTCACATGTTTGAATAAAGGAATTACTTCTCCTAAGCAGTGCAACTCATTAGTAATAGAAGTAAACCAGGTATACATCTCTTTAATAGTTTCTCCTTCTTTCTTTGTGAAGTTTTCACACTGAGTGGTCAGCAAATGAACTTTTGAATCCTTCACATCAGTGGTTCTTTCATGATCTATCTTCAATAAGTCCTAGATCGTCTTAGTTTTTTCATAACCTAAAATCCTATTTTATTCATCTATTCCTATTCCATAGAAAAGCAGTTTATTTGCCTTGTAATTCTTCTCAAATCTTTTCCTGTCTTTTTTATTGAATTCCCTCTTGCTTTTAATAACCATTATTGTAACATATAATTCTTTGACTTCTTTTATAGGTACATGTGGACCATCAGGAATTGTATCCATCAACTCATTATCCTGAGTATAATAAAGTCAAACATCCTTGTTTTCCACCACCCATAGTACTGTCCATTAAATCTAGTGGTCTAGTGGTAGATTGCCCTTCTTTCAGGTCAGGTGGAGCAGTAATAATAGCCAAGACACTCTAGGTTTGAACCTTTTAGAGTAACCTTTCTCTGAAACCAATTGTTGGAACCCTTGGGGGCTGCACCACACAATGAGGGACCAAGTCTCACAAAGTTAATCATAGGTAATCAAATAATAGAGTGCAGTAAACAAAAGGTAGTGTAGAAAAGAAATAACACACAAGATTTAATGTGGAAACCTCCTTGCGCAATGGACGAAAAAACCATGGCGTACCCTCACAAGAACCAAATAAATACACTATAATCGACCTCTTGATTACAGACATAATTTCAGCCTAACTCTAGGCTTTTTTCACTTGTAATAACTCTAATACATGCTAATCTTGACAACTCTTCCAAGGATCCTCTACACTGATTAACTCTAATCAATATCAAGCTTAGAAAACTCTACCTAAGCACTCTTGAGCAACTACAAAGCAAGACATTACTCTTATAGAATGAGTAATTCTTTTACAAATCAGCACTCAAGAACACTCACTCACTCTTTAAGCATACTACAAAGATAAGAACATGAGCAATCTTGTAATGGAGTTTTTCTTGCTTGACATCACTCTTTAGATTTATACAAAAATTATATAATGTAAAATCCTCTTTTTCCTTTGATAGATGGGTGATTAGGGTTGAAACATCATTAGACTAGGTGACCTATTAGTACAAGCAGTACCAACAAGTTTGTTACACAAAATGACAAATTGTCTAGACACACCAGCCAACTTTGTTGTACCACGAACATCCAAGGACCTAGTCCCTTGCAATTAGTTGTTCATCAAAACTATATATAACATGAAGGAACTAGACAATTGTCATTTTCCTAAACTTGTGACTTTTGAAGTGGTTATTACCCTAACCATAATGTGAAATTGGTATTAATTATGAGAACAGTGGGAATTTGTAAAATTGAAAAAATCTGGAACTATTGCTTGGTATAAGGAGGAATTCAAAATACAATGGTATTATTTAATAAACAAAGGGAGTTGGTGTCCCCCACCATGTACTAATGAACAAAGGAAGTTTTTCTCCCCATGTTAATGGAAAAGGTTTTGGCATGATGTGTTACCTTGTAAGTGTAGTTAGTATGACGATACCAACAAGGTATACCTGAATATGTAATGTGGTTTATTGAAAGAAAATGTCTGATACTTGTTTTAACAAGGATCTAATAAGGGTTGTGTAGCAGAGTCATGAAGTGGTGGTCCGAGTGACCTATACTAGAAATTGCGTTTGCCGATGTGGGGGTCAAAGTGACCAGAGAGATTCGAGTCCCCTAATTATTATTTCATAATTAGGGAGTTTTGAGTCCTATATAAATTATTATATTATCAGTTTCTGAAGACAATTTGTTATATGTTGGGAGGTTCGAGTCCCCCGTGTGCATATATATAAGATTATTGTCTTGTTCGTGCGGCTACGTATTGAGGCCCAACTAGGAGGTTAGAGCTGGGGCCCATATAGCCCATGGGTACTATTATATGATAGTTGAGCTACACTATCTAGGATAATATTTTGAAATGCATGTTAAGCCTTGTTACCTATCCCGGCATGTGATATATATGTGTGTATATGTGTATGTGTTTATGCATTTGATTATGCGAATTGGTTTTGAATTATTTTAACTGTTGATCATGTCATTATGTTATCCTTATCCCCGAGTTACATGCTATAATTCAACCCGCTAACCATCTTTAGATGTTGTATCCCCACACGATGCAGGAATGGGTCATACTCCTACTCCTCCTACTCAGTGACTTGGAGTCGGGATTAGCTAGCGAGTCAAATTGAAGTGGTGAGCTTCCATACTTTGAAAGACCTCATTTCAAGATTTTGGTTTCCACTACATTTTAACTATTCCTTTGGATTTGGTTTTTTACTATTATTGGGGGCATATGTCGACAGTATATGTGTAATCAGTTATGGATCATTGTTTAGAAGGCTTTGTTTTGACTACTATATCTATTTGGCGGTGTCGGTCGGTCAATTGGCAGGTCATCGATGGTTGGTTTGGACATGCATTTAAAACATTCTTAGACTATTTTATGCTATCTTATTATATGTTGGGAATTCATCCAACCATGTGGTGTGGTGTGTTTTCTTTTGTTAGGTAAAAGGGGTGATCTTTAGTCCACATGGGACTTGAGATACCGATCAAGGCCGACCCTGGTTCGGGTTGTGACAAATAGCATATCATAGGAACTCCAGGCTGGAGTGGAATAGATGCTAACTTTGTCTGATAAACTCATATCTGGGGCACTTTCAAAACTATTTTCCACTCACGACACAACAAAAACAAGATCCTAGAATACTTTAAGATACCATCCCTCATAATCAAGAATGGTCGTCATGGCCTGAAGACCTATACCAAAACCTACCCACTATAATCACGATGCTAAATCTGAGGACCACTCATAGTCTGAAGTACTACTTGTTTAGAGATGATATGTTGTAGGTGAAGCTAATCTCTACCAGAAGGACCCCCACTTATGGACAAAATACTAGTTACAGAAAACCAAGGGAATGGCCTTATGCTGCCTCTTCCATAAGGCTTAATACATTCTCTCTCTATAGACCTCGCGCAATAAAAAATCTAAGAGAAAAATCTATAGACCTAGATACTATCAGTGCTCCGGCACTAAATGGTGGGGCAACGCTGATCCTCTAACAGATGTATGCACTATATCCTGCTCTTAAGGATATAAGATAGGAAAATATCTGGCCCACTCGAGAAATCAAATCTCGTACTCAAAAATTAGCAAAAAATCCTAATGAACACTAGTAGACCCAACTTCGATTGAGAATTGCACGATGAATTAAATATCACCCATAAATGGAAGGGATCTACAACATGACTCGGATCCCCAATGCTGAACCTCAAAGTGATGAAGTCGTCACGAGCTTTACTGGAGCCTGTTCGGATCCTAAATCCTTTGGTTGATGCTGAAGATCTTCAATATCCATCTTTGAATCTCTGTCAGACGCTGTGCTGAAGCTCTAAAAACACGTGTCAAAGTCTCATCCACATCAATCGACCATATCGCATTGCCTTTTAGGGATAGAATAGATTCAAAGAATATGATTAAGGTTTATAGCAATGCGAACACGTAAAAAGGAGTCAAGAAATGAGTTTCCTAGAATGTCCTTGTAGCCTCTCGAATATAGGTTACAGACATCTCCGCACTGATCTACAGGTCTCTACTAAACATTTTGCTCTTCTACTAATACACCAGTGAAGTGTAGGCTCTGATACCAATTTGTTATGACTTAATTTCTCAAGTTATGATGGCGCTTACTCTAACCAACCATTAGGAACGCCAAACTCGTAGTTCAAAATGGATAGTGACAGACTACTCAAATAGATAAAGGATAGAATGCAAAGTATCTGAAATACAAGATCAACTACACAATATAATCCTTAGACTTGGTGTTATCAATACAAGAGCTTCTACATAACAAGATTTCAAAGTGAAATACAAAAGAATACACTAATATAACTTATCTTTAAATACAATATTGAGACTAGTCTAGTACATAAGAAAGAGATAAGTAATACTCCGAATGTTATGAGCTCACTGTAAGTCTTTGAACCATGGCTACCCCGCATGATTAATACATCAATTATGATAACCCGTACTATGATCTACAGGCTACAGAAGTGTAGTATGAGTATAAAACACATGGTACTCAGTAGGCAACTGCCAACCGAGCTCCAAAGAAAATGCAAATATATATAACATACAAATAGAATTAAAACTACACCCAAATGTCTAGCAACCATATAAGACAACCAATAAGATAATAAGGATAAACTATCCTTTTCATGTCCAAGAGACTAATATAATAAGATAATGGATGAAGTAAGAATACACTACTATATTCCATCCATACATAGGAATCTCAATACTATACCATAAATATATAAGTATACAAAACCAAGGAATGAATATCTAATTTGAATCAATGAAAGAAAGGGATACACGATAACACCATAGCTATATATAGCTAGGTATGCATATATATATATATAAGTATATAACTACAGTCTACTCAAAGTAAAATATATATCATCATACTAGCCATTTAAGACCTCATAATCATAGTAGGAGCTAGTGCTAAAATACCCATGGTTCTAATTCATATATCAAGTCATCATATGGTCATGCATGATAATATAATCAAAAGATAAAGAGGTAAGAATCATACCTCAAGTCTCTATACCGAATCAATGACCAATCTATCATAAACTAGCCATAACAATGGTAATAATAATGTCAATAAGAACTCGAGTAACTAGCTAGTCCAAATAATGAAATAAATTGACCCTGTCACGTTCTCTCACCTTCCTAGACTCAGAAGTGTCAATAAACTTACAACACACCATAGGGCATAGTTATCACCGATATCTATGCAACCCTTTCGTACAAGTTGATAGATATGGGCGCATATTGGTGATAGGCAATGTGTATGCAAAAACAAATGCAACAAAATTCACAATACCACAAACATCATCATCATTACCATCACCATCCTCATAACCATCATCATCATATTCCATATCATAATCATCATCTGGCCTTGTCGGGTATATAAAAATTTGACATTTATAGGGCTAACCAGACTAAAACCTATAGATAGGCACATAGGTACATAAATATAATCATCCTCGGCCTTGACAGGTATCATCACATCATCAAATATCCTCTGTCCTTCATAGGTATCATCACAATATCATAATATCATATGGCCTTGTCGGGTATCGTGATATCATTATAATATCCTCTGGCCTTGTCGGGTAACATCATATCATTAAAATATCCTCTGACCTTACTAGGTATCATCATATCATCATAATATCTAAATCAATTTCAATAATAGAGAGAGAGAGACCGACGAGGGATAAAGTAAAGATTATGCCCCACGAGGGCTAATGTAAAGAACAAGTCCCACAAGGCCTAAAGTAAATAAACATAAAAAGAAGCACGGTTGAGTATACTTCCATAATTTAGCGCTCATCAACAATATCACATTATCAATAAGCATATATACATAACATGAATATTATAAATTTTATCAGGTTTTACCTAAAATTTATATTATCAATAATTTTCCAACCATCCCATACCAGAGAGATCTCTATCTGGATATGATAGGTGCACAAGATCAAGCCGTGAATAAAAGAGTGTAAATCCATAAGTTTGTTGCCCAGAGTGAAAATTGATGCTAAATTATTATAAAAGTGTAGAAGGGTTTGGAATCTCTCACAACCAAAATAGTTAGAAGTACCACATCACAGACCAGAAGTTATCTCGATCAGGTATTTAAAACATCATTATTAATCTCTTTTACATATAAGTCATTTATTAAAACATTTATTTATTATTATGAAGAAATCCATTTTAAGATAGAAAGAGGGATTTAACCCTTAATTAGTGACACCAGTAATAATATTATAGTCTAATTAGAATTATATCAATTATAGATGTAATAATCATGAATGTACCAAATCAATGCATGATATTACCAATATTCATAAAATCGAACAGTAAGCATTAACATATCAATAATTATACAAAGTAAAGATAGAAGAAAGATATATATAAGTATACATAACCAAGGAATGAAAATACAATCTAAAATAATAAAAGGTAGGGATATACAGTAACACCATTGTACATATGGCTAGGTATGTATATATATAAAAGCATATAACCAAGTTCTACTCAAAGTACAACCTAGATCATCAGACTATCCATTTAAGACCTCATAATCATAGCAGGAGCTACTACTAGAATACTCAGGGTTCTAATCCATATATCAAGTCATCAGATGGTCATGCATAATAATATAATCGTAAGATAAAGAGGTAAGAATCATACATCGTCTCAATACCAAAACAATGACCAATCTATCATAAACTAGTCATAAATTAGACATACAATGATCATAATAATGATAAAAACAATGATAATAGTAATGTCAATAATAATGCAACTAATGAGCTAATCTAAACAACCAAAGGCCTAACTGATCCTATCACATGACCCCACTATCCCAGACTCAAAATTTTCAATAAACATACTACACGCCACAAGGCATAATTATCACCGGCATCTATACAACCCTCCCATAAGAGCTGATAGATATAGGTGTATACTGGTGATAGGCAATGCGCATGCATGAATAATGAAATAGAATTCATAATACCACAAACATCATCATCATCATGACCATCATCATCCTCATAATCATCATTATTATCATTTTCATCATAATTATCCTCCGGCCTGGTCAAGTAAATCTATATATATTTGTCATAGATAGGGATAGCATGACTTTAACCGATAGATGTGCACATAGGCACATCAATATAATTATCCTCGAGATTTTTTGGGTGGTATCACATCATTATAATATACTTTGTACTTTCCTGGTATAATTATATCATCATAATATCCTCCGTCCTTGATGGGTATCATTATATTATCATAATATCCTTTGGCCTTGCCAGGTATCATTATACCATTGTAATATCCTCCAGCCTTTTTGGGTATCATCATAATATCTTAATCAATGTCAATAATAGAAAGTGAATCCCACGAGGTCTAAAGTAAAGTACAAGCCCTATGAGGGCTAAAGTAAAGGACAAGCCCCATGAGGGCTAAAGTAAATAAACATAAAAACAGAAGCAATGTAGAGAATACTTCCAAATTTATTCCTCATCATCAATATCATATTATCAATAAGAATATATACATAACATGAATATTATAACTTTCATCGAGTTTTACCCAGGATTTATATTATCAATCTAGCATCTTTCTCTATCCTATATTGAAGAGATGAGTATATGTATATGATAGGTGCATGAGCTCAAGCCATGGATAAAAGAGTGAAAATATATAAATTTGATGCTTGAAGTGAACTTTGGGATTAAATCATTATAAAAGTGTAGAAAGGGTCAAAATCTCTCATGACCAGAATAATTAGTAATATTGCATCATAGGCCAGATCTTATCTTGGTCAAGACTTTAAGACATCACTATTAATCTATCTTACATATAAGTCATTAATTAATACAAACATTTATTGTTATGAAGAAATCCATCTTATGATAGAAAGTGGGCTTTAACCCTTAATTAGTAACATAAATAATAATATTATAGTCTAATTAGAATCTTATCATTCATCGATGCAATGATCATGAATGTACCAAATCTATTAATGCCATCCCATGTATTCATACAATGGAACCATAAGCATTAAAATATGAATAAACTACAATCATATCTTTTATAAGGATAGACACTTCCCGAATGGTCAACATATATCATTACACAGCCTTGGGCCTAATAATGTGCCTGGAATAATTATAACATCATAATCACAGCCTTCGATCCATATTTATATCTGGAACCAAAATAAATAATAATGTCGACACATAGTCTCATATTTAAAAGCCATACATATTTATGAGGCATAACATCTCCCTAAGCCATAAGGCATATCTATAATCATCTCACATTTAAGAGGCATAATATATCAATAAACATCTCATATCTAGGAGACATCTTATATATATGAGGCATATATCACATCTATAAGCTATATCACATCTATAGGCCACATATCATAACTATGTCTATACCTGTATTATCAAGTATGTCAATGGACCAGATCATAAAATAAGTTTGGAATGTCATAGCATAGCTACAAGACATAAGTCATAATCTTGGGAAAGTTATCATAGTTTACCTGGCCATAAAATAAACTTATCCTAAATGCTTAATAGTCTAAACTATGCCTAACATCTACTAAGTCCACAAGGTCTAACATAAGTCTCAGCCTAAGATGGGTTTAAGGAACCCATTCCTAATCCTCAATTTCCAAGTTAAGTAATTTATAACCCAAACTAGGCTAAGGTATCTAGTTTATATTCTAGATTTAAAGTAAGTGATAACATATAGGAACTTCTTCTAGAAACATGGGCAATTAAGTCAACTCAACCTAAATTAAGATTTCAAGTTTACTAGAATAGCCTCACTAAGATTAATTACACTAACAATAATTCCAACACTAAAATAACATTTTACAACTAGCATCATATCAAATCCACTATATGAATTAGTTCAATCTTGGAAGAGGCAATAGGTCACAAAAAGGGTATTATGTATTTTACCTTACGGGTCATAAACCCTCATCTAATCCTCTAACTTCTATAATTAATATTTAGTATTTCTACCCATAAACAAGCTTAATATTAACATTCACACTCAATATATAACACGCATCATCTTATGAAGAAGAGTAGACAGAAGCCTACCTCAAAGCCAAACTTAAATCCTTACACCATTCAACAAAATCCCATCCTTATTTCACAATTCCAAAATAAAATCACACTATTAAAATCATAATCTACTCAATAATATAAGAATAATGATACCTATATTGCACCATTGTGCTTCGGGTCCAAAAACGACACCAAAAACTCCAAGTGGGCCCCACTTATGAAAATCACATTTATGTGGTCAACCCAATGTTATCACATAAACTAGGAATCATAACCCTCATGAAATATGTAAAAACCAAGTTAATGTGGGGTTAAAATCATGGCCCAAGTAATTAGGAGTTTTGGGTCAAGAACCAAGAAATTCATCAAGGGGATGATGAAATCTTACATTAATTTGAATGATAATTATGATAATAGATGTTTATCTAGATCCCAAGTCACCAACAAGACTAAATTTTGAGTTTTCCCCATTTAGGATTCTTTGCTCTCGAAGATGAATAGAAAAAGACCAAAACACGATTAAATGGGTCATTTTATATACATACCATATATGGAGATGTTGCAATCACAATCTAGGGATTGCTACTACTATAGGGCAATCACCATAGACCTTGTACAATTACAATAGGGAGATTATAGTGTCTTTTATGTGGTCGCAATGCACTAGCACCAGCAAACTTGGTAAAATTTTTAAGTTTTCAACAATGCCTCATTCGGAATCTAATTTTTGCAAATAAACCATGTAACCATACTAAATAAGATGTTTTGGATATGATAGAGAAGTCAAATTTTCCACTTGAGGTTGTTTCAACCAAATGTGGGTTCCACAACTATATTTTTAATTTTTTAACTTTTCTATCAATAGGTTGAAATGAGCTCGGGTGCATCGAGACCCAAACCATAGGTTTGTATTGCCTAAAATTGATATTTTAGAGCTACTTGCATAATTGAAATTTTCATCCAAGATTATTTTTCTAAAGTTTTTGCCTAGTGGACATTTGGAACCAGCGAAGACTTCAAAATAGGGAATTGACTCTAAAAATAAAATAAACTGCATGGTAATCGAATCGTCATTCCCAATAAGTCATAAATGAATTGGGGATGCTATGGAAAATCCCTAATAGAAGAAATAAGATGATATATGAAAAATGACCTAAAGGGTCATTACACAACTTCTCATGGATTTTGGTCGTCCTATGAAGCTTGACTTTTTCATTGCTTTTATTCTCATAACATAAAAAGCTGGTATGGACTGTGCAATGAACCAACTGGTCATATAATGACTCATTAGATTCTCTTCTGCTCCAGTTTTATGCTTATGCAATCCAATTCTCAAAGACTATTTTTCCCTAAATAATTAGCAAAAATCAATCATATCCACATAAAAATTCCTTAAAGTGTGCATTATTTGGCATGTTTTAAGCATCAATATTGTCGTACAACAAAGATATATCAACACTCTTAGATTCAAATGTGTAAGACCCTAGAAAATTTTGATCAAATTATTTTTGACCCTCATGCATGCGTAATGATAATTTTTTACTTGAATCAAGATAAGGGATGTTAAAGGAGTGTGTCGGGTATGTTTCAGAAATCTTAGAAGAGGTTTGGAGTTATTTTGAGACTTTACAGTAGTGAGGGTCTGTAATAGTAGTGTTCCATGCCACCTAAGCTCTGTGATTGGAGTATGGAATGTTGGCTAGTCACCACGATAGTGGCGTGCCACACTGCTGGACAAATTTCTCCTATCTTTAATTTTTCTAGTTTGGGATAGGGGATTTTTGGATATTTTTCCTGTAAACAACTAAAAAAATTCCCAGTTGATCCCTTATCCTTTTGTTACAAAAATCATACATAGCTATACTCCTCTTTCACACCCAAGTCAAGAAAACATAAGGGTTTTATAAGGATTCCATAATCCGAGCTTTAAAATTTTATCCCCTTCTAAATTCTCTTAGCTTTTAGGAATGTTATACACTCATTATTTTAATTATGGTATTATTACATTATTTAACATGGTATTTTGGTGTTTTGGAAAGATTGAATTGTCTAGGGTTGAGGTTTTTTCTTGTTAATACTTGTATTATTTTTTCTTATTTTTAATGGGTTATTCATAATTTAATTAATGGATTTTGCAACTGAATTTCAAGCATTATTGTAATGTTGAATTTGGTGATTTGGGTTTTCACATTGTGGATTAATTATAGCATGGTAATGACATAAACCTCAACCCACATTATTAACTTTGATTTTGAATAAGGATTCTACATGATTTATATATTTTTGAAATCTTTGCATTACATTAAATGAAAAAAGAATAAAAAAGTTTTGGAATGCCCTTGGTGCCCAGGGTTTTTGGAATGTTCTTGGTGGCTATGGTTTTGATTTTAATTCGTAATTTGGAGTTTAATGGTTAAATGATTTTGATTTGGTAGAAATGGAATAGCTAGCAAGTCTATTGGTAAGATGATACCAAGTTGGGAATGCCAAAATAAAATACTCCATGGTTAAGGGTTGGTTTATGTGCAAATTATTTTAGTTTGGGCTTAAAATAAATTATGTAGCTCACCAAAAAGGTGCAGCTTTGGGGGGGACCAACAATAGAAACCATATTTATCGATGTTAGGGGTTTATATGACTATTGTGTATGATGCACGTAATATATTTTAGGTGGCTATCACCTTGGTGTGTTTATCCATTTCTTGGTGCTTGCTTCTAATATAGACTAGGGACCTTCTGATAGGAGCAATCAGACCCATACAGCACGTGGGAGCCTGGAAAGTCAGTATGAGCTACATAATTCAGGACTAATATTTTAAATTCTCATGTTTCATGTACCTTATCCTGATCCCATCATCCTAAATATATGTATAAGCGTTGTTCATGTGATTTATAACTGGAATTTCGGTAAATTATATTTTATTTATCCTTTTCTTGGGTTCCAGGCCAGTATTATCTGTACTGACCGTCTTCAGAAGCTACATTATTTTATGATATAAGTTTGGAGAGATTTTCTTATGACCCTGTACAGCGTTAGGTGGTTTGATACTCTTGTGGATCAAGTATGAAGTGGTGAGCCCTCCACCTTTTGGAAGGCCTGGTCCTTCTTTGTTTATTTATCCTTTTCAGTTCTTTTATGCTTCATGTTTTGTAGTCGGGGTATGTCTCAACTTAGGTCGTATTCTTGTATTAGAGGATTTTTTGGACATGATTAGAATTTCAATGATGTATTATTTAGACTCTTTAAATTTTCTTTTAATTTTATATATTTGTCATTAACTTGGTTGTATTCCACTATTTACTTTTATTATGCTCTTGAGGAAAGGCTAGGAGTTACCTCCGGCCTTCAGTGGTATTGAGATACCTGTCATGGCTAGGCCCGAGTTTGGGTCGTGATAAGTGTCTGACAAGAGCACGGTACAGGGTTTTTGGGTGCCCACAAAGCCATATGAGTAGAGTCCCTTTTATGGGTGTGTAGTGTACCACACTTATAATGGGAAGGCTACAAGGCATTAAGGAAACTTTACCTTCCTTGAGTTAAAATTTGTTCTCAAGGATCTAGTTTCGTTAACTTTTCTCTAACTCCTAATTTACTCATGTTTCAGATCATGCCTCCCAAAAGATCTAATTATCATAAGAACTAAACCGGAACCTCTGTCCCAATTAGGGAAGTATGGAGGAAATTCACCCTACTCGTGGAAGGCAGACTCGATCTAGGGCCCCTACTCCTGACTGCATTACTCCACCTGGGGTCCCATTAATCCTCACTAGTCCTCCTCGAACTTTCTAGGTTAGTGATACCTCTACTCGGTCTCCTTAGAGAGATTTTTTAAATGCTTTCTATCAGTCTATCCATATACCTGCTCAACTTATGGCATCACAGTCTCATCAAACTAATCATGTGGGTTCTGTTGTTATTTTATCTAAGGTTACCTGAGTTGTATAGTTTTTTAGGTTAATTTGCCCCACTTTTATAGGCTCTAAGGTTAAAGAGGGTCATTAAGGATTTATTGATGAGATGGAGAAAATCTTTATAGTTATGTATTCTATTAATTTAGAGGGTTTGGAGTTTGCAGGTTACTAGTTAAAAAAGGTAGCTTATTAGTTATATGAGAAGTGGGAGGAGTTAAGGGGTGATAGTGCTGAGTTGACTGTGTGGAAAGAGTTCACGGGTGCTTTTCTTGATCATTTCTTTACTCAGGAGTTGAGGGAGGCCAAAGCTGAAGAGTTTGTGAATCAAAAGTAGGCAGGATGAGTGTTAAAGAGTACGCACAAAAGTTCCAATAGTTGTCCCATTACACTACTGAACTAGAAGTCTAGTATAAGGTCTCAGATTAGGAAGTTTTCTTTAGGACTGTATCTTGACTTTGTATTAGAGTACAACGCTGCTATGTTGAATAATGATATGGATATATCAAGGTTGATGGTTTATATACAATAGGTAAAAGATGAGAAGAAGAATTAGGTAGAAATATAAGAAAGGTACAATAAAAAGTTTAAGTATGTAGACTAGGGTGCAAGCCAATAGAACAGTGGGAAAGATGGTTGGCAATGGCCTAAGAAGAAGAACTAGGGAAATTCTTATTTGTCAGCTAGTTCTCCTTATCATATGCTATCAGGCAATCAGTCTTTTCATCCTAGCAGCGGTCCTAAGACACAAAGTGTCCAATCTCAAATGAGTGGAGCTCAGTCGGCCCTAGCTTACCCTTCTTTCCATTTTTGTGGGCTTCTTCATGCTTATTATTATAAGAAGGGGATGAATTTTTCTTTAATTTGTGCAGCCTGGTCATCTTTTGTAAAATTATCCTTCAGCTAGGTTCACCACGGGAGATGTAAGATCCCAATTACCACTTCATTAATTCCTAAAGCTAATGGTGCTTCTTTAGGGATAGGAATTAGTCAAAATCATCTCTATGCACTTTCTACTTATTAGGAGTTTGAGGCATCCCTAGATGTTGTCACTGGAATATTTCATCTTTTCTCCCTAATATTTATTCTTAGCTTGATTTGGGTTCTACCCTATCGTATATGACTCCTTATATGGATGTACATTTTATCTTTGGACCTGAAAGTATTCCTGGCTCTTTTTCTATTTCCACCCTAGTGTGTGAGTTTATTACGACTAGAAAAATTTTTAGGGGGTGTGTAGTGTCGATTCTTCATAGGGAGACATTAGTGGATTTGATAGAACTTGATATGCTGGACTTTAATGTGATCTTAGGGATGGATTGGCTTCATTCAAGCTATGCAAACCAAAAAGGTCACATTTCATCTTTTTAATGAACCAGTATTAGAATGGGGGAGGGGGAGTTCTTAAATTCAAAAGAGGAAGTTTATTTCTTATCCTTGGGCTCAGAAATTAATTTCTAAAGTATATCTGTATTATCTAGTTTGGGTTAAGGATTATAACTCTAAAAGTCCTACTTTTCAATTTGTCCCTGTGAAGTTTTTCTTGATGATCTCTCAGGGATTTATCCTGGTAGGGAAATAGACTTTAGAATTGACCTTTTTGCAAATACCAATTCTATTTCCATTTCTCCATATAGGATAGATCTTACTAAACTAAAAGAACTAACGGAGAAGTTAAAGGATCTTATTGATAGGGGTTTCATCCGTCTTGATGTTTCTGCATTAGGTGCTATTATGCATTTCATGCAAAAGAAAGATGGGTCTCTTTGGATATTTATAGACTATAGTCAGTTGAATAAGGTCACCATGAAAAATAAGTACCCTCTTCTTAGGATTGATAACCTTTTCAATCAGCTTTAAGGTGTTAGGTGTTTCTCTAAAATTGATCTCTGTATGGATTATCATCATTTAAAAATTAGGAGGTTGATATTCCTACGACTACCTTCAAAACCTAGTATCGTCACTATGAGATTTTTCTTATATCATTTTGGTTGTATAATGCTCTGACTACTTTTATGGACCTTATGAATCAGGTGTTCAAACTATTTTTGGATCTATTTTTATAGTATTCATTAATGACACTTTGGTGTACTCCAAAATGAGGAGGATCATAATAATAACCTCCTAATTGTTTTATAGACCCTTAACGATGAGAAATAGAATGCAAAATTTTCTTAGTGTAAATTTTGGGGAGTGTTGTGACTTTTCTTGGGCATGTTATTTCTAGTGAAGGGATCAAGATGGATCCAAAAAATATTGAGGTAGTTAAGAAGTGGCCTAGACCCACGACTCCAACCAACATTAGGAGGTTCTTAGGCTTGGACGGGTACTATAGAAGATTTATGGTGAGTTTTTAATCTATAATTTCTCCCCTTATAAAGTTAACTATGAAGAAGAAAATTTTTTTATGGTTCGATATATTTGAAGGCTATTTTGAGAAGTTGAAGTATAATTTGACTTTTGGTCCTATCTTGACCCTACCCGAGGGTACTGTGTGGTTTTTTGTCTATTCTGATGCATCTCGTATGGGCCTAGGTTGTGTTTTGATGCAGTATGGTAAGGTTTTAGCTTATGCTTCTAGACAGCTCAAGGTTCATGAGATGAATTACCTGACTCACGATTTAGAGTTTACAGTTGTGGTCTTTGCTTTGAAGATTTGGTGTCACTATTTGTATGGGGTGCACGTGGATATTTATTCTGATCTTAAAATTTTGTAGTATGTGTGTAGGCAGAAGAAATCGAATATCAGGAAGAGGCGGTGACATGAACTGATTATGGATTACGACATGAGCCTAATTACTATCCAGGTAAAGCTAATATTATTTTTTATGCTCTTAAAAGGTTATCTGTGGGGAGTATATTCTATGTTGAGGAGGAGAAGAGGTGTTTGGTGAAAGACATTTATTGACTTGCAAACTTAGAGGTTCACCTTTTGGACTCTGAGGATTGAGGGGTAGTTATCCATTATTATCAATGTTGATTAGAGGTGTGCATGTGAACATTTTAACCCAAATAATTTCCAGGATTCTTTATAGTTCAAACTTCCAGCTACTGGCCAACACTGCTGAAATTGATCATTGCATTGAAGAAATACAGAAAATAAAGATGAAATAGATTGGGTCAGATGATAATTTGACACCATTTTAGGAGAATGGATAGTATTATTGCTACTGTTCAAAAGGAGGTGCCTTGGGTGGTTGGCCATTCGACATGGATCATGAAAGGTACATTGAACTTTGTTGCAAAGTCTTGATGTACGTTTGTTCATCATCATTTGAGTCTATAAAGGGGGACAATGTGATAGGTCCTGAGTGATCCTCCTTGGTTATGGGCATAATAGAGGATACGAGATAGATGTAACCAAGATTATAGCCAGAGATATCCGTTACTAGGTGGTAAGCACAGATACCACATTAGCCTTTCGTGCCTACTAACACAACTTTACTTAGACCAGGGTGTACTAAAGATCCATGGTGTAGATTAATTTTTACAAGATTAGAAAACCATAGATTTGGGTTTGATCTGAGACCATGTTAACCCCATCATAAAATCTATGGTTAGGGCCACATTACTTTAGGCAGCATTTTAGGAGGGAGAGTATAGTGATATTGATACACTAGGATTCACAGATATTGGTCAAAACCCTGCTTAGATTTCCCAGTTCGAGCCAGAAGACTCTATGTACTCAACTAGTACTTCTCAAGCTCCGAGTTTCCCTCCTACTATGAGGCTGTTTACATCAATGCCAGCCCCGCTGGCTATTCTCTAGTCTCGCAGGCATTACTGACTCATGTGTTGAAGAGATTGGGACCCTTGAGGAAAAAGTGATGAACATTGAGCAAGGGGTATAACCATTGGTTAAAAGGGAAATCTAAGGGGATATTTGAAATGTGCAAACCCGATTTGATAGGTTTAAGCAGCGGATTAACTAGAAGTTGGTAGGTACTCAGGCCCTAGATCTGGCGAGCATGCATACGAAGTTGGCCATTTTCTAGGCTACAATAGAGGAAATGCATGCGAGGTCGTTCCTTACTAACCCGATCATAGAGGAGATACTAATTGAGGAGGTGTCAAATATTTGGCACGAAGGGGAAGGAAAAGACTATTGAGGAAGAAGGTGGCAAAAGATTGAGGAAAAAAAAAAAGAATAGAGAAGGATACTTTGAAGGTGGCCAAGGTAGCTAGTATATAGTTTTTTCAAAACCACCAGACGAGGGTCCATGAGATGAGGGCAGGAGCTGGTTGCTTCCGAGTAGTTTAGACGACTGGTTGCAACTATAACATATTTAAGTGGGGGAACTGCTCTGTCCAGAGGTTCCAATGAGTGCACCAATTACCATCAGTACCACTGCTGATGTCAGTGTCCCGATCACCACTGGGACTATGGTTGATGAGAGTGGGGCCTATTTTGGGCCCCAATGTTGACACTTTATGATCCAGCACCGAGTACGCCCAGGTATGTCTTCATTCCCTATTTTTACTTTTTAGATGCACTAGGGACAGTGTATAAGATTGAGTTGGGGATGGGGGTGTACCACAGTCGCGGGAATTTTTTGTTATCATGCTTTTTTTTCTATTGGCACACTATAATAATAGAATGACATGTCAACATCTTATTTTGTTTTTGTTTTGTGTCATTTTGTTTAAGTAGGAGGAAAATATTACCTAAGAGCAGTTGATGTACTTTTTTATTATGCTTAAATATTTTCGATAAAAAATAATACCCATCCAAAAAAGTTATTTTAAACTGTGTGATTTGCTTATATATGTGACCACTGTGGATCTTATTATGGCATTAGGATTAGGGACACAATAATCATAGTTAATATATGCATGAACTTGATAGGTAGTAATGTGTGATGCCACCATTTGCCATATGTGTAAGACGCTTACTTAGTTCCCATTGTGTGTTTAATCCAGAACTTGCCTGGTTAGTCTTTCCTAGGTTGTAGGATAGTTAGTTAGGAAACGATCATAGGCCATTCTTAAATGTAGTACATTTTAAGCCTAAATGACCTCCCAAATGAGAAGAAGTATCCCTTGATCCCTAGTTTGAGCTTGTATAGACTATTTTTCTTATTTTCACCTTTTACCTTCCTAATTTAGTTAGAATGAACCTGTTTTAGCCCTGGTCCTCCTTGGACATTGTGCACCTCACCTCAAGCAAATTGTTAAAATTGAGGATGGCTATCACAGGGGTGGGTGATTAGAAGTGGGTAAGAAGAAAAGTATAAACAAAAGAAAATAAAGTAGTGTTAGGTGTGGTAGAAAAAAATGGAAAAAGAAAATCAAGAAAAAATAAAGATGTGAAAATGAAAAAGAAAGAATAAAGAAACCACACCCAACATGAATAACCATGATTACGCTCACATATACCGTAGTTTTGATATAGGATGATCGTTGACAATAAAGCTCAACTCACGTTAAGGTAGAATCCTTGAGGAGTGAGTCTAGTCCTCAAGACCCATAGGTGTTGATAGAGTCTAAGTATATGTCCGTAGTGTAAACAAAGTAAAATGCATGAATTAAAATGGGGGGAATTGGTTTGGGAAGTTTTTCGATCAAAATCAAATCAAACTTCCAACTTAAAGCGAAGATTGTGGTTATGATTTTGCTATGGGATAAGTCTTGGGATTATGTCTTCCTAGGGTCAAATAATGTATGGGTCATGATTATTAAGTGCACATTCTATTCATCAACTATGTGGGTAGGCTAAGTTAGGAATTCTTAAGGCTAGTTTGTCAACAAAACCTCTAGATTATCATCCATGGACCCTTTCTTATACCTTATAGATATGGAAATCAAATCCACTAATACCTCAATTAGGCATCCCTATATTAGGAAGATGCCCAAGACTTAGCTAATTCTCAACTCGCCCTTATTTCTAAGATAGTGAAAAGAGAACAAACAACATCTATTATTGTTCACCATTAACTTGTCACCCATATCCCTATTCAAGGATGATATAGGATCTAAAATAAGCCTGACAAATGGGTCGGGTTGACCCGGCCTAACCCGGCCCAAATTGGCCTATTTAAGAAAATCGACCCGATTTGGCCCGGCCAGGTCAGCCCATTGGCTGTAGGGTATCGGGTTCGGGGCTGATTAATTTTTTTGGTTGGGCCCGATTAAGTCGGCCCAGACCAAGCCTGGTTTGGACCTTCCAATTAACCGGCTCGGATTTTTTTTTAAAAAAAAAAATGGGTTGTTGGGCCCAAAGTCCAAACTAGTCGTTGGCCCAATGGCTATATAGTCGTTTTTAGGTCCAAACGTCTAGTTTGTGATTTTTTATTAAAAAACAAATTACTTTTAAAAATATTTTTTAACCCCAAAAAAATTCCAATAAATACCCCACACTTTCAAATCATTTTCCACATAATTTTCCATTTTCTCAATTCTCATTCTCTCAAATCTCAATTCTCAATTCTCAATTCTCAAACATTCTATATATTTAATTTCCTAAAGTGCTCACTTTAATTTTTTTACGCGATTACAAAGTACGAGTGGAAGTTTCTAAAATTGCAACTTTCGGATACTTCCAAAATTTGGTATTGTTGTTCCATCTCTTACGTTTAATTTTTATTTAGTGTATTAATTATTGACTATTTAATTTTATTATATTTATATATTTTGAATTTTTTTAGTTTAATTTATATTATGGATAAATTAAGAAACCTCGCTACTAAAGGCGTTAAATTTTTTGTCCCGGAAGCGGTAGTGGTAGTAAAAAATGAATTACTAGCAGTAGAGGTACTTTAAGTAGTAGATATACCCATGTGCCTCTGGCACCTCTTAGTCAACCTTTTGAGGAAAGAAGTAGGCGTACCTTTAGGTGTAGGTGCCCACGATATGGATTATGTAGAAGCTCAGAAAAATTACGGTATAGAAAAAAAATAAAGTAGATGCGGTTAATTTAGACGAAGATAATGAAAATATTAGTGAGACAACTGCAGTAGAAAGTGCTAACGTTAGATCTGAATCGGTTAATATCCCTCCCTTTCCTACCCGTGCCCCAAGAGCTTATAAAATAACTAGTATTGCATGGTAATTTTTTGAACGTATATCAGATACTGAGGTGTAATGCAATATTTTTCAACAAATATATAAGCATAAAAGCAGAGGCAAGCAAGGGGTTACGGGTACATTAATGAGACATATAGGTGATGCTCATGAAATATAGTTAAATATTGCACGAGGTGGTGCAGATGTTGGTGGGCCAATGCAAACTTGAATGGACCCAGCAACCGGTCAGGTAATGAAGAAGTATAATAAATTGAGGGCCCAGGAAGAAATAGCTAAAATGGTATCTGTGGGTTGTTTTCCTTTTAGTTTCCTTCTTCTGATACCTTTATTCATTATATTCAAGCAATTTATAATCTTATGTTTAATGGTATTCCTAGAAGTACTTGTCGGTCTGATATTTTTAGACTTCATTCACAATATTATTTTTATTTATCAACATAGTTAAAAAATATTCAATGTAGATTGTCCCTAACTTCTGCTTTTGGTTGTGCTGTAAATAAAAATAATTTTTTAACTGTTACTTGTCACTGGATGGATAGTAATTTTGTGATGCAAAAACGTATTCTTTTTTTTATATGATGAAGATCGTAAACATACTGAAGATTTTATTGCTGGTTCGATTGTTAAAGTTGTAGAATTTTATGGTATCGAAAATAAAATTTTATGTATTGCTTTTGATAATGCTTCTAACAACAAGACTGCTATAACAAAGTTAAAATCTAAGTTATCTCCGTTGTTACCTGAAATTTTTCATATTAAGTGTGCATGTCATATATATAATTTAATTGTAAAAGATGGTCTTGAGTTTTTTGAGCTTTATATTGAAAAAATCAGTCTTGTTGTTGGTTTTATTCAAGGAAATAATCGAAGAAAAATAATTAGAGAATTTAAAGTTAAATGTTAAGAAAATGGACTTGCACCGATATTGATGCCTGAGGAAATTGATATTAGATGGAATCCTACATATGATTTTTTAAAAACTTGTTATAAATATAGAGTTCCTATTACACTAGCTTTTAACCAACATTGTGGTTAATTTGCTGATTCTGCTGATTGCATGCTACATGATTCTGATTGGGTTGTAATTAATGATCTTGTTAAATTTGTAGAAAAATTTTATATTGCATTATAGCTACGGTTGAATTTTTCGGTGCTTATTATCTTACTGTTTGTAATATTTTGACATATATAGTCTATATTTATGGTTTGCTCAAAGAATATAAAAATAAAGAACGTTATAAAAAAGTTGTTGGTGCCATATTTACTAAATTTAAAAAATATTTTTTTTCGATTCCCCCTATTTACTTAGTTAGTGCTATGCTAAATCCGTGCATGAAATATAATACTATGTGCCACTTTAGTACTATTATTTATTCTAACTTAGAAATAAATACTAACAATGATTTTGAACAAGTACAACCTGATTTGTAGACGGCTATGGGTGATGCGAATGAATACATAGAAAAATTATATAATCACTATGTTGATTTAGTTGATTTAGCCGTACCTACAAATATCACTCCAATTGTCACTCCTCATCCTCCCGAGGAGCCATCATCTTCTAAAAGGTTGGCACATAGTGATTTTTCTGATTTCTTTTATGATTTACCTTGTTGGAATAGTGTTGATGAGAGAGCTTACACATCAACTTATCAGGAAGAGCTTAAATATTATCTTTGATCGCCGCTAGAGGATCGCAGACGACGGATCAACACGTTAGATTAGTGGAGGAGTAATAAAATACAATATCCTGTGCTTTTAAGATTAGCTAGAGATATCTTGAATGTTCCAATATCAACCATTGCATCAGAAAGCGTTGTTAGTCAGAGACAATAGCAACTTGAAAACAATCGACACCCATTGGGAAGCAATGCAATGAATGTTCTAGTTTGCCTCAGAGATTGAATTAGAGCGGAAATAAGAAATCAAGCAATGGAACCGGAGCCGAACGACGAGCAGAAACTTGAAGAAATTATGTTTTCACGGGAGAACTCAGCAGAATCAAGTCCAATGCATGGTTTTTCCCCTGTTGACTTTGACTATCCTATGCAAGTTTCCGTTAATATTAACATGAATGAGTTGGAAAAAATGATGCATAATTTGTATATTTTTCATTCATATAAATTATAAATTTTGGATCATTTCGCAATCAATAAAATTCAACATTCATTCACTCCTTAGTCCTTACTTTGTAATTTTTTTCATTTAATAATTTAAATTGAATTTCTAGTTTAAATTAAAAACTTACTTTTAATATATTATTAATTTACTATCAAGTATTATTAATTTATTATATTAAGTAGCTATCTTTTGTATATTTGTGTATATATCTTCTATACATGTGTATATTTAATGTATACATGTGTATATGTTTTATAAATTATATATATATTATAGTATTTCTATTATATAGATGAGGTGGTTTCGACCACCTTTTGCAGTTACCAAAAAACTCAATTACTTCCACTTAATTATATATCATGCCCTAATATATAATAATTTTATTATTTTATGATAATAATTTAAATATTTAATATATTTTATTAATTTATATCAATTTAACTATAATTACATATTGGAAGTAAAAAAAATTTATTTATTTAATTGTCTATCATGTTCAAAACTAATTTGTTACCACAAATCACAATAATTAATAACTTAAAATATTTAAAAGACATATAGAAATTCTATTGACTCTTACCAAAAAAAACCCTCTACTCCTACTTAATTACATACCATGCTCCAATATATAATAATTCCATTATTTCATCATAATGATTTAAATATTTAATATATTCTATTAATTTATATTAATTAACTATAACTACATATTGGAAGTAAAAAAAATTATTTATTTAATTGGATATCATGTTCAAAACTAATTTGTTGCCACAAATCATAATAATTAATAACTTAAAATATTTAAAGACATATAAAAATTTTATTGACTCTCATTATTTTACAAATGCCACATAAATTGAGATAAAAGAAAAAATACTGCAAATCATAATAATTAACAACTTAAAATATTTAAAAGATATATAAAATTTTAGTTGACTCTTAAAATTGTATCGAAGCCACATAAATTGGGATACAAGGAGTATATATATTATTTGATAATTACGTAAAAATTATTATAAATCACAATAATTAACAAGTTAAAATACTTTTAAAAAAATAGATAAAAGTTCTATTCAACTCTCAAAATTGTATCGGTGCAGCATAAATCATGATAAAATAAAAAATTATCTTAATTAATTGCAACTAAATATTTAAAGTAAATTAATTTTATTATTTTAACTGACTTTTATATAAAAAATATAATCTTTTTATTTATTTATTTATTTAGTAAATTTAAATTTTGAAATTATTTTTCTTTCTTATATAGAAATACTAATATTTAAACTTAACTTTAGATTGTTAAAGTACAAAATTAATAAAATTAATTCAATAAAATAAATTTCTAATGAATATTTTCTTAGAATTTGTGTTGGGTCAATATGTATCAAGTTAAAAAAAATAAAGAAAAATATATAGTAAAAATTTTATTATTGTGAAAAATAAATATAATGCACTATCCAATTATGTTTCATAATATCATATTTTGCATATGCAAATATAGCGTCCCGTATTTAATTAATATACTATTCCGGTGAATTATCGATTATTACTATTGGATATAATAAAATTATAGTAATTTTTATTGTAATAACATAATAAATCGCTCTTAATTAATTATTATGAGTCATCTAGTTATTAAGAAAATAAATAATATTTAATAAAAAATAAAATAGACATAAAATACGAAATTAACTTTTAATGTTTTAAATTAAATTTTCATCTTTCGAACGATAATTTTACTATATCACTCCTTATTATAAGTCATTTATGTATTAAAAAAATAAAAATAACAAAATGATATGTCAACATAAAATATTTGATTGACTATCAAAATTATATTAGTG